>NC_053026.1:77433048-77566946 GCF_003073215.2 Triticum urartu | reverse complement strand
AGCAAATATTATAGTCCACACTATTATCTCAATGCCAAATGCAAGTTTAAACGCCTCCCCGAGGCATGATACATGTGCAGGAATTAAAGGCAGGACAGGAGCCACAACGGAGTCACTTGTCGGCGGTGGAGCGGCGCGGAGTGGGTTCGCCTCATGGAGCACCGGGGTCGGCAGCGCCTTGCTTCGGCTTGGTGCTGAAGGCCCGGAACTTCCCCAGCAGAGCCTCCACGCGACCCTTCACGGCCTCGGCAGCGACAGCGGCACGCTCGCCACTTACTGGCTCCAGCAAGCTGTCGAGGTCGACGCCGGGATCGCGAAGGTAGATTTGGGTGAGGACCCGCGTCAGCGCTGCAGAAGACAGGAAACGCGCCTCGGCCTCGGCCGTGGGGCCAAGGCCAAGGGCGAGATCTTCAAGGGCGCGAACCAGGAAGGGAAGCAGCTTGGCGGGGCCGTCCTCGGCGCCAGCCAGCGGGCTCTCCAGGCCACTGTCGTAAAGCGTCCTCACCGAGGAGCGAGCCTTCGCCTCCATCTCCGCGAAGGCCACGCGGTCCTCGGCAAGAACCTGGGCCTTGTCGTCTAGCTCGACCTTCCTCGCCCCTAGCTCCTGCTCCAACGCGCCTAGGCGGTCGTGGCGCTTCCTGAGCTTGGCCTCCCGGCCCTCGACGGCCGCCTCGTGAGCCTTCACGCCTTCTTCCTACTCTTCGCGAAGGCGGACCTCTTTCGCGAGCTGGTCCCGCAGGCTTTGTAGCTCGTCCTCCAGCGCCTTGAAGCGACCACAGACGTCGACCACCTCCCCCAGGGCTGCCTCACGAGCAGCCTTCGCCTCAAGGATGGCCTGCCTCTCCTCATCACAAGCCGTCGAGGCCTGGACCAGCGCCGCCCGAATCGAAGCGTCGGAGCGAATCCATCCTGAAGCCAGCTCCAAGCGCCCGGCCACCAAGCGAGGGTCGGCGCCAAGAAGATCCTGCCGCAGCCGGTCCAGCTTAGCAGCAACACGATCCATAACGGCAGGAGGATTCGGAGAGACAGCAGTCGGTGGAGTAGGAGGAGAAGGCGGCAGCGCGACCACAGCATCCTGAGGCGAAGTCTGCAGCGCCCCAACGGCTGTAGTGGCGGCAGCAGGCAAAGGCACCTCGGGAGTCACTTCGGCCATGGGGGCTGAGCTCGCCCCAGCCGGCTCAACTAGGCCTCGCGAGGACGACCGGGCAGGAGAAGCCCGCGCGTCGCGGTCACCTTCCTTCGCGGGCAGAGGCGCTGCCACGGATGGAACCTCAGGAGCTCCCTTCGGCTTCTTTGCTGTGGGCGCCAGCCTATCCAAGAGATGCGGACGTCAAGCCTCAGAAGCAAAACAAGAAATAAACACAAGAATCAAGCACTTACGGCTCGTCGCCAGTAAGCTCAAGCGGCCTCCGGCCAAATTTGAAGCCTGAAAGCCGGCTGGAAGGGTTAACCTCGGGAAGCTTGGAAGCGAAAGTCGCGTCTGCGGTCCGCCTCGGGGCCGGGGCAGACCCGCGGGAGATCAGCCCGGTCTTGTCCTTCTTCGGGATCAGGGGCAAGCTCCTGCCGTCATGCTCGTCTTCATCCTCGTCGTCATTGCTCGGAGAGAGGCGAAGAACGTGGGACCTGCGCCAGGGGAGGGGAGCCCTCGACTCTCCATCAGTCGCCTCGGAGTCAGGCCCTTTTTACTGCTCCCCTCCTTCCTCCTCTTTGCTGGAGTCGTCGGAGGACACGTCCACCGATTCCCCCGGAGTCTCCATGGGCACGGGCCCATCCCCGTTGAAGACGGGCATGGACTCCACTACCTGTTCCCAGTCGTCGCGGAGGAACAAGGGCGTAGGAGCGCCCTCCAACCTCGCCACATCGCCCCCGACCAGAGATTGGAGGACCGCAGCCAGATCTCCGTCGGCCAAGGCCGCAGGGGTCGGATGGGGCCTCCACATCGGAAGTGAGTACTGCCGAAGCGGAGCCAGCTGGTGCTCCAGGAATTCCCTCAGCAGCGACGCGCCGGTCAGCTTCGCCGCCGCCATGTTGGCCGGCCTCAGATCCGCGTCCATCTTCTCCAACACCAGCTTCGTGCGGGGGTTCGCGAGCTCCGCTCGACCCCAATCGCTGGAGCTCGTGGGTTGCTCCGTGGGCAAGATCAGCCGAGGGTGGATGCGCCCAGCATCTGCCAAGACCCACTTGCTCCTGAAGCGCTCAATCCTTTTCCCGGGGTTCGAAATGGCAATGGCGCCACTGTACGCGATGAAGCTCGCGCACGCGGAAGCAGGACCGCGAGAGGTCCGGAGCTAGAAGTAGTGGCGCAACAAGGCCACCGAGGGCTGCACCCCTATGTGAGCCTCACAGTAATAGGCGAAGATTGCCACGAGAAGGATGGAGTTGGGGTGGAGATGCAGAGCCTGTAGCTTATAATGGCGGAGGACAGAGAAGAAGAACTCGGAGAAGGGAGGCACCAGGCCAGCAGCAATGGCGCTTACAAAGAACGGATAGAAGGTGCTCCCTTGGCCCTCAGGGGTGGCGGAGCTGGCCTTGAACACCTTCGCCCCGTCGATGCCCTGCGCCGCCACCATCCGGCGCAACCGGGCGAGGTTCGCCTCCAACACGTTCGGCGAGTCCAGAGCAGACGAGTACCAAGCTCCGGCCGGGGACTGACGAGGCGCCATGGCTTCCTAGGTCACACGGGCGGAGTAGATCTGGAAATTTTGGAGGAAGGAAGGAGAGGCACAAGAAAGGGGATCTGAGCAGCAACCGGAGAAAGCAAAAGGCAAAGCCTAGGCAGATGCCGCTCCTTTATCAACTCGCGCGGTTGTGGAGGCGCCCACGTCCAATCAACCGCCACATGGCGCCCAAGGCCGCCGGCTGTTAGGGCCCGCGGCGCTTCGCTCTTGCCCTTTCGCCTCCCTGCACGGCCAAGTCCGGGCGTGCCTTGGGCCCGGGGGCTACTGTCGGTGTTCTGGGAATGGGGGTCCCCAGACTTGCCTGCCTGCGGCCTGCGGCGTGGCTCAAAGGGGGCCCAGCACGGCCCGTCTTCATCAACACAGACCCAAGACCCTCGCGAGGGGCCAAGCCTCGCGGGGTGGATGACACGGAGCTTCCTCAGGCACGGCCTCATTAGGCTGGCTCACGAGGAGGCGAGGATATCAAGGCGGGGTACCTCACGAGGTGCCCGTGACGCAAGCCATGACGACCAAGGGTGCCAGGCGGGTGCCAGGCGGGCGCCAGCCCGCGCAGTGTCCTCCTTTCCTCTTTGGTGCAAAGGGATCAAGCGCAGGCGAGAGCATCAAGCAAAGGCACCCGTTTCGGTGCAACAAGACCAAGACCAGTCCAACGGCAGGGAGGAAGTCATTGTGGAGCCCAAGCCAGCGTCACCACCAGAGTCTTTGGCAGGCGAGGACCAACTTTAGTCAGGATAAGTGTACCAGATGTTCCCCTTCAAAATGGCCAATTGTTGGCGCCCTTCCCGCTCAATATTTGGGGAAGAGGCCCAGGGCCTTTGCCTATAAATAGGACTAGCCACCCACAGGGTAGGAAGATGGAGAATCGGCCAACCCAGAAACTAGCTAGGATCGCAATCGAGAAGAGAGAGAGAGAGAAGGGTGACTGAACTCCCCCTAGCAGTTCATCCCCCCCAACCAAGAACAGACCCTCGCGAGGCTGTTCTTCCTTGTATTGCTCATCATCATCAGCCCAAGAGGCAATCCACCACACCACACACTGGAGTAGGGTATTACACCACAACGGTGGCCCGAACCAGTATAACCCTGTGTCTCTTGTGCTGTTCTTTCCATAGCATAGATCTTAGCGAGGCGGAGGGGTGCAGGTAGGTAGAAGGCGAAATCTCCGCGCGCACCCCAGTGTTCGAACCTCAAGGGTCTGCCGGAACCCGAAATCCGACAGCCTCTAGGACCTTGGACCTTCTATAAGATTTAATAAACTATCATCTTAATGTTTACTGGGCTTCTTGTGTAACCCGCCATTGGGGCTGACCCGGCCCCTCCTGGGCGGGTCATAACTGATAGCTATATCCCGAACATTAGGCCCCATGTTGACTTTGAACTTCGTTCTTTGTCAATCTTCAACACTTAGACAAAATCCATCTTCTTATCCTCGTAGAAGTTTTTGTAACCCGCCATGATGTCATCTCTTGAAAACACAAAAACTTTTATGATGTCATCTCCCAACGGATCTTCATCTTTAATGTCTTCCGAGAATCGAGGCGTCTGTGTAGTTGGATAACCATTATTCGGCTCCCCCTCGATTTTCACGCCCATCCGTTCACATTTTTCCTTATAAATAGGCACACCTTGGCCTTCCTCATTCTTCTATCTCTCCATCTTCTTCCTCTCGCAACCCTCCTGTTGCTCGAGCCTCGCCGCCTTCGCGCTTCTCCTCCGTCTCCTTCGACTTTGGCCGCTGCATCAACCTGACTCGGTCTAGAGAACGGCGGCGACCTCCGCAGGAGATCCGTGGTTGTAAGTGTTCTCCTTTTCACTTCTCAGATCCGCATTAGGGTTTCCAGACTCCTTCGTGTTCTTCATAGTTCATCACAGTTCTTCGTAGTTCTTCCACCACAGGCCTCTTCTTGATCCAAAAAGATATATATGCTTGTGCGGTAGCGTTTTTGTGCCTACTCTTGATGCCCACAGATCCCTTTCTCTGGTTCAAAGATCTCATTAGAACTCACAGATTTATCTACGCTAAAAAATTTAGGTCTAGAATTTTTCCCATTTTTGACTAGCCATTTGATCTGGAATAATACCAAGCAGTTTAGGAAATTTGTTTGTCTCAACACTTAGCTGAATTTGCTTTTCTCAAATATCTGTAGTCATGGCGGCATACTGTGCCGGCTTACTTTTCCTTATATGGCATTAGCCCTTAACTAAGCCGCCATTACTTCCCTGTATTATCATCATTAAACTATTATTTTTACCATTGAATTGAACCGGCATGTTGCCTTTCTTTTCAGTTCGCTTTTGAACATCATGTCGTCCAAAGCACCAACCATCTGTAACTGGGTTCCCTCAACCGTAACTGAAGAACGTTTGAAGTAGTTCTTCACCATAGGATATTTGCCAAGAAAAGACGCCATGTCTTACCGTGCCCCTAACTCGGACGAAGAACGACCCAATCCAAGGGCTGGCGAAGTGATTGTTTTTACTGACCATATGAACCGTGGCTTCTCAAGGCCCGGCTCAAAGTTCCCCAAAGAGGTCCTCCACTTTTTCAAACTCCACCCTCAAGATATCGGGCCCAATTCCATTTCTAACATCTGTAACTTCCAAGTGCTCTGTGAAGTGTATCTTCAAGAAGAGCCGACCGTGGAGCTGTTTAGAGAATACTTTTATCTGAACCGGCAGAACAAGTGCACCAACGGCCTTATCTTGGAGCTTGGAGGCATCTCAATTCAACGTCGGCAGGGCGCTGTCTTCCCCCTCATAGTCTTGTCGTGTCATCCAAAAGACTGGAATCAGAGTTGGTTCTACTGTCAAGACATTTCACCGGCAAATGAGAAGCCACTGCCGGGTTATCGCCCCAAACGTCTTGACTCCAAGTTCGCGCTCCCTGACAAACTCACTGCTACTAAACGCAGGAAGCTGATACCATCCATCAAAAGGATTAATGCTTTGTTAGGGAACGGGTTAACTGGAGTTGATCTGACCCACTGCTGGATCTCATGGCGGGTCATCCATCTAAGCCGTCGATCAAAACTGATGTACGAGTATGGTGGAGGACCGGATGACTCTCTTCGTCACAGCTCCGTTCAGCTAACGGAAGAAGATATTGTTTCAATGTCAACCCTTCTGGTGAATGGAAAATACGAAGACTGCAGTATCGTCGGGTTAAACCCCTTCTACAAGCTTTACCCGGTGCTAGAAGTAAGGACACTCTGATCTCCCTCCTTTGTATTTTTCCCAGCCGTATTATTTAATACTTGTCTGACCATTCATCTTGTTTTTACCTGTCTGCGGGCCAGATCTGACTTCTGGAAGGTTAAATATGACCACGAAGCTGCCAAGAAGGCGAGAGCCGCCGCCATAAATGCCAAGAAAACTACCCAGAGGTCGAAAAAGAAGAAGAAGAGCACTGCTGTAGATTGGATGAAGCTTGACGATTCTTCTGAGTCAGAGGTAGCCCTTGACTCCCTTGGCCAATTTTTTAATAATCTTATTAACACTGATCATTACCAGGACGACACTGGGGCCAATCAAGCCGTGGAAGAAGAGGTAACTATTTCCTCCGACTCAGCACATTTGCCAAGACAGAAACTTCGAGTCGTAACCCAGAAAGTAAGGTTTTCACACCCTTTGGCTTATCTGGACCCTCACTTTCTTTTGAAAAAGCAGTAACATGAGAGCCGCCGTCAAGCCCGGACCGAAGACGAACCGGCTGTTGTTCCTCAACAAACTCCCCAAAAACGCCAGAATGAGGTTTATTTCGTTGTCTTCGACTTTTTGTTAATGGATGTCCTTCCTTGTATTACTTACTTTGTCTTATCATTGCAGGAGGTATCTCGCTCTTCTGGCGACTCGTCTCAAACCCAGTTTCCGGCTTTCAAGATTGCCCCTGGGTAAGAAAAAACCCTTTGTCTTCCGTGTTTTTCAAATTGTCTCTTTATACTGACAGTCCTATAATCTTTCACTTAGTGGCCAAGCTAAGTCTAAGAAGGCCAAGGTGATAAAACCGGCGGAAGACCCGCCAATCCTTGCTCCTGAACCTGCAAGGCCACCTTCTCCTCCATCAACTGAAACTCCAGAAGACCCGCCTGTCAACGCAGAAGCAAATCCTCCAGAGCCGTCGTTTGATGACACCACCGTGAACCCTTCCGCAACTGGACCATCAAGCTCAGCCAACCCGCCATCACTGTCTGTGCAAGACGTTTTGATCACCGGGAGCTGCTTTGTTGAGCCGGGGAATCCAACCGTGTTGGCTCGCCACACGGTGAAACAAGAGGCATTGGAGAGACAGAAAGTGCGCTTTGATGTTGCACATTTTGATCATATGAATGCCAATGATATATTTATCCGGCTATCTCAGCCATGTGCAATCCAGTCGCGACTCAGAGTTTGAAATGGTCAAACAGTTGCAGCTGAAATACGAGGTATGTTCTTCCGGCTTATCTATATTCCGCCAGCCCCCAAGTTTTCAGATTATGAGAGAACCGGAATGATCTCTAGACTTTATAATATAGGCCAATACTTTTACCTTTGAAACCTTTCTTGAGTAGAATAAAGCTTCACCTATAGTCCCCAAGGGCCGGTTCATTTTGATCATAAATGAGCCGGTACTTTAAATTGTCTTGTACCGTATTCAAAGGACTTCATAATCTGCCGTAACCTTGAGAGACTTGCTAAATAGCATACATTAGCCCCCAAGTGCCAAGTGTTGTTACTTTGTAAAGTACTTGGGACTTAAAGTATGTCTTTAGAGTCATAAGAAATTGGTTTGGCATACATTAGCCCCTAAGTGTCAAGTGGTTTTTTGTAAAGCGCTTGAGATTTTAATCTTGACTCATCTGGGTATGTTTTTTGCAGAATGCCTTATCTGAACTGACCTCGCAATTGACTGATGCAAAGACCCGGCTAGCAGGTCAGGAAGCAGAAATCAAGTCTGCTAACTCCAAATTGCAAATAAGTCTCTCTGAGACGGAAAATTTAAAGACCAGCTTCGCTGCCAAGAAGAAAACCTGGGCAGAGGAAAAAACGCTTCTGACACAACGCGCCGAGATGGTCGAAGCAGCCCTTGAAGAGGTTTCAACATAGCTGAACGGTTTAAAGGGTCGGATGTCTCAAATGGTGGCCGCCATCTTTGGTAAGTTGTCTGTCTTCAATCCTGTGTACTTTTTTGCTGATCCGGAATATAAGCCGCCAGATGACTTTGTTTATAAAATATGTGCAGGCCCACGAAGCAAGAATCTGAGCCAAGATCATCTGATTAAACTGAAGGCAGTGTATACTTTAGTAGAGCAACTGTATATTGGCGCACAACAGGCGCTTGCTGCCATCTCTCCTGCCAATCAAGGACCCAACCGGCTTAGAGATGTTTTATAGAAGCTGTCAATTTTGCCTGCCAGGTTCCAAGAGGTTAAGCGCTCTTGTGCGAGAGCCGGAGCTTTGACTACCCTGAGCCACTCCAAGGCTTGGGTGCCAGATCTAGGCCTGGCTGATGTAGCCAGAGGGTACCCCACGGTAAAGGAAGACGGGTCACTGTTTGAACAAGACGACGCCGTTGCTTGCGTGAGGGAGGTGCGACCTCAGGCGACTATTCTTGGAGATGAAACCAACATCGACAAGTATCAGCCGGGCTTTGATGTTGAAAATAAGAAGATGGCAACTCCCTCGTACAAGGTGACAGATTTAATCCCACATGTTCGTGGAAATACATTTGCCCCGGAAGTTGACCCGGCCGTCCTGATTGACGAAGAAGCAGAATTTGTCGCTGTGAATGGTTTTGACTGGTCAAAACCCAGCTTCCAGTCAACAGAGGGAGGTGAACCAGTGAGGGAGGAGCAATAACCATCTTCATGGGCTTATAAAAGCCTTATAATAGATTAGCTGTGAAAACACTGCATGCTTTGCTTATGCCATCGCGCATAAAACACCTGTATGTGATTCTGTGTTTCCTGATGTCAATATATGCATCATATTTATGGTTGTCCTTGTAATACTTCAGCTCTGCTCCTATAAATACAAGAGAAAAAACTGGCTTGGCGGCTTAATACCGAATGGGTTAAAACACCTGGCTTATAGCCAATATGTTTACCATGATAGAAAATAGAAACAGATATAGAAAGAGAACAAGGCTGAAGCTAACCCTTTGGTTAATACAGCAGACAATTGCGTATAAACAATAGTCATACTTGTACCTTTGATCCTTAAACCACCGGTTTAAATAACCCGGGTAATGAAGTTGATAACTCCATATTTGTGAGAAGTCAATACTTCTGAATACTTAATGATCATCATACCTTGGTGGCTTCGTTGTCAATTAGTCCATCCGGCGAAAAAGACCATGCTAATTATTTGTGAAATTAAGACAACAAAGAACTAAAAGGAAAATAACAGGTAATAAATATGATTTAACCTTGTATTTGAAGGTTGGGGGTTTCTGATTCGAATACGATCAGTAAACCGAACCAAAGGAGTTAAGCTAAGGTTCGAATATGACCATATAGCCCCCAGTGGCTTTTGCGTTGCGCCGATCAAGAGGGTACCGACAGCTATGTTCTCTTTGGTTCGAATACGACCTATGTTTGAAAAGGAAGCCCCCAAATGACCTTGAGAGGTTTTTAACGACCCTGATTTGAATACGATCTAAGTCGGACCCAAAAGGGGTTAAGCTATGATTCGGATACGATCAAGAAGCCCCCAAGTGAGTTTGGCCTTGAGCCGATCAAGAGGGTTACGACAGTTATGTTCTCTTTGGTTCGAATACGACCTATGTTTGAATAGGAAGCCCCCAAGTGACCATGATAGTTGCAGCTAGATTCGAATACGATCATAAGCCGGACGGAAAAAAGGTTAGACTTGATTCAAATATGATCAGCTCCTTAATAGTCATTTGAAAATAAGAAATAACAAAGATGCGCAATCTTTGAAAAGAAAAGAGACCGATGGTCCTGCTTTATTACTTATCATGGTATATACAATGTTAAAGTATGTACATGATGAGAGCCGGTGGCTTAGGTGTAGTATGGCCGAAGTTGAGCAATGTTCCACGGCTGGCGGGTCTCCTCTTCTGACTTACGTGAGTCTTTGTGCTCTCGAACGTCAATGAGGTAATATGACCCGTTGTTTAAGTTCTTACTGACCACAAAAGGTCCTTCCCAAGGTGGGGATAACTTGTGTGCATCTGACAGATCCTGGATGAGCCGGAGCACCAGGTCACCTTCCTGAAAAGTCCTGGATTTAACCCGGCGGCTGTGATAACGGCGCAGGTCCTGTTGATAAATTGCTGATCGAGCCGCTACTAAGTCTCTTTCCTCATCTAACAAGTCAAGTGCATCATGTCTGGCTTGTTAATTATTAGCTTCAACATAAGCCGCCAGATGGGGCGAGTCATGACGGATGTCACTAGGCAACACTGCTTCTGCTCCATACACCATGAAGAAAGGTGTGTAACCTGTAGACCTATTAGGTGTGGTGTTGATACTCCACATAACTGAGGGTAATTCCTCTACCCAACAACCCGGCGTTCACTGTAAAGGAACCATAAGCCAGGGTTTGAGACCTCTTAAAATTTCCTAATTTGCTCTCTCAGCTTGTCCATTGGATTGAGGATGAGCTACAGAAGAAACATCAAGCCGAATATGCTCACGTTGACAAAACTCCTCCATAGCCCCTTGGGATAAATTAGTGCCATTGCCTGTGATAATGTTGTGTGGAAAACCAAAACGGAAGATCACCTTTTTCATGAACTGAACCGCCGTGGCCGCATCACACTTACTCGCCGGCTCTGCCTCAAACCACTTTGCGAATTTATCAACTGCCACTAAAAGATGTGTCTTTTTATCCTTAGACCTTTTAAAAGGTCCCACCATGTCAAGCCCCCAGACCGCAAGTAGCCAAGTGATTGGAATCATCCGGAGCTCTTGAGCCGGCACATGTGCTCTTCGTGTGAACTTTTGACATCCATCACATCTGCTAACCAGATCCTCTACATCGGCGTGAGCCGTCAACCGGTAAAAACCGTGACGAAAAGCCTTGGCCACCAGAGATTTTGACCCGGCGTGATGACCACAATCGCCTTCATGGATCTCATGAAGTATTTCTTGGCCTTCTTCAGGGGAAACACACTGCTGAAACGCTCTAGAGACGCTGCGATGGTATAGTTCTCCATCAGAAATCGTCATTGACTTTCACCGTCGGGTTATCTGTCGAGCTAGTGTCTCATCCGCTGGCAACTCTCCCCGGGTCATGTAAGCCAAGAACGGCACTGTCCAATCTGGGATGACATGAAGAGCCGCCACCAACTGCGCCTCTGGGTCAGGAACGGCTAGATCTTCTTCTGTGGGTAACTTAACAGACGGGTTATGCAAAACATCCACAAAGGTGTTAGGTGGCACCGGCTTCCGCTGAGATCCCAACCGGCTTAAAGCATCATCTGCTTCATTCTTCCTACGGTCAATGTGCTCCACCTGATAACCTTTAAAATGCCCTGCAACAGCATCAACTTCACGGTGATAAGCCGCCGTGAGAGGATCTTTGGAATCCCACTTACCTGAGACTTGTTGAGCCACTAAATCTGAGTCGCCAAGACACCGGACCCGGCTCAGGCTCATCTCTCTGGCCACTCAAAGAACATGGAGCAAAGCTTCATATTCCGTTGCATTGTTAGTGCATGGAAACATCAGCCGCAACACATAACAAAACTTGTCACCTCGAGGGGAGGTTAAAACAACTACAGCCCCCGAGCCTTCCAGTTGTCTGGATCCATCAAAGTGAATAGTCCAATATGTGTTGTCTAGTTTCTCTTCCGGCATCTGCATCTCTGTCCAGTAATTAATAAAATCAACCAGTGCTTGAGACTTGATCGCAGTACGTGGTACATACTTCAACCCATGAGACCCAAGCTCAATGGCCCACTTGGCAACTCGTCTAGTGGATTCTCTGTTTTGAATGATGTCTCCCGAAGGAGCAGAACTAACCACAGTGATTGGGTGACCCTGAAAATAATGTTTAAGCTTCCGGCTCGCCATGAACACCCCATATACAAGCTTCTGCCAATGTGGATATCGTTGTTTTGATTCAATTAACACCTCACTAACATAGTAAACCGGTCGTTGAACCGGGTGTTCCTTGCCAACCTCCTTGTGCTCCACCACAATCGCCACACTAAAAGCTCGTGAGTTGGCGGCTACGTATAACAATAGCGGCTCTTTCTCAACTGGAGCAGCAAGGACCGGCGGCTCAGCAAGCTGTGTCTTCAGATTTTCAAAAGCAGAGTTTGCAGCATCGCTCCAAACAAAATCATTTGTTTTCTTCATCATCTGATACAAAGGCATCACCTTCTCCCCTAACCGGCTTATGAACCGACTCAAAGCAGCAACACGACCTGCCAGCCATTGAACGTCATTGATGCACGTTGGTTTGGCCAGGGATGTAATTGCCTTGATTTTCTCCGGGTTAGCTTCAATACCTCAGTTGGACACCAAAAAACCCAAGAGCTTGCTGGCTGGGACTCCAAAAACACACTTAGCCGGGTTAAGCATCATTTTGTAGACCCGAAGATTATCGAAGGTCTCTTTCAGATCTGCGACCAAGGTTTCCTCTTTCCTAGATTTTACCACTATATCATCCACATAAGCATGAACATTAAGCCCAATCTGATCATGAAGACAATTCTGCACACACCGTTGGTAAGTCACCTGGGCACTCTTAAGCCCAAAAGGCATAGACACATAGTAGAAAGCTCCAAAAGGAGTGATAAAAGCCATCTTCTCCTGATCTTTGACTGCCATCTTGATCTGATGATAACCTGAATAAGCATCCAAGAAACTCAACCGTGCACAACCCGCCGTAGCATCGATGATCTGATCAAGACTGGGGAGGCCAAAAGGGTCAGCTGGACAAGCCTTGTTTAAATCGGTGTAATCCACACACATACGCCAGGTGCCGTTCTTTTTTAGTACAAGCACCGGGTTGGCTAACCACTCTGGGTGAAAGACTTCTACAATGAACCCGGCCGCCAAGAGCCGGGCCACCTCTTCTCCAATGGCCTTGTGCCTTTCTTCATTGAACCGCCGGAGAAACTGTCTAACAGGTTTAAATTTTGGATCAATATTGATAGTGTGCTCAGCGAGTTCCCTCGGGATACCCGGCATGTCGGAAGGTTTCCATGCAAAGATGTCCCGGTTCTCATGGATGAACTTGATGAGCGCGCTTTCCTATTTTGGATCCAAGTTTGCACTGATCACGAACTGCTTGGATGAGTCAACAGGCACAAAGTCAACCATCTTGGTGTCATCAGCTGATTTAAATTTCAACACCGGCTCATGCTCTGTTGTTTGTTTCTTTAACGACGTCATGTCTGCCGGGTCAACGTGATCCTTGTAAAACTTTAACTCCTATGTTGCACAAACAGACTCAGCATAGGCAGCATCACCTTCTTCACACTCCAAAGCTATTTTCCGGCTCCCATGTACTGTAATGGTGCCCTTATAACCCGGCATCTTGAGCTGCAAATATACATAACACGGTCGGGCCATGAACTTCGTGATACGTTGTATAATTTTTGATTGCTCCATGCTGTATTATCTACTGTTTTGGACTATATTGGGCTTTATTTTCCACTTTTATATTATTTTTGGGACAACCTATTAATGGGAGGCCCAGCCCAGAATTGCTGTTTTTTTGCCTATTTCAGTGTTTCGGAGAAACAGAATATCAAACGGAGTCCAAAGGGAATGAAACCTTCAGAAACTTGATTTTCTCATCAGATAAGATCCAGGAGACTTGGACCCTCCGTCAAGAAAGCCACGAGGTGGCCACGAGGGTGGAGCGCGCCCCCCTAGGGCGCGCCCCCCTGCCTCGTGGGCTCCTCGAAGCTCCACCGATGTACTTCTTCCTCCTATATATACCTACATACCCCCAAACGATCGGAGACAGAGCCAAAAACCTAATTCCACCGCCGCAACTTTCTGTATCCACGAGATCCCATCTTGGAGCCTGTTCCAGAGCTCCGTCGGAGGGGGCATCGATCACGGAGGGCTTCTACATCATTATCCAAGCCCCTCCAATGAAGTGTGAGTAGTTTACTTCAGACCTACGGGTCCATAGTTAGTAGCTAGATGGCTTCTTCTCTCTTTTTGGATCTCAATACAATGTTCTCCCCCTCTCTCGTGGAGATCTATTCGATGTAATCTTCTTTTTGCGGTGTGTTTGTTGAGACCGATGAATTGTGGGTTTATGATCAAGTCTATCTATGAATAATATTTGAATCTTCTCTGAATTCTTTTATGTATGATTGGTTATCTTTGCAAGTCTCTTCGAATTATCAGTTTGGTTTGGCCTACTAGATTGGTTTTTCTTGCCATGGGAGAAGTGCTTAGCTTTGGGTTCGATCTTGCGGTGTCCTTTCCCAGTGACAGAAGGGGCAGCAAGGCACATATTGTATCATTGCCATCGAGGATAACAAGATGGGGTTTTTATCATATTGCATGAAACTATCCCTCTACATCATGTCATCTTGCTTAAGGTGTTACTCTGTTTTTAACTTAATACTCTAGATGCATGCTGGATAGCGGTCGATGAGTGGAGTAATAGTAGTAGATGCAGGCAGGAGTCGGTCTACTTGTCTCGGATGTGATGCCTATATACATGATCATACCTAGATATTCTCATAACTATGCTCAATTCTGTCAATTGCTCAACAGTAATTTGTTCACCCACCGTAGAATACTTATGCTCTTGAGAGAAGCCACTAGTGAAACCTATGGCCCCCGGGTCTCTTTCTCATCATATCAATCTCCATCACTTTATTATTTCTTTGCTTTTAGTTTTTACTTTGCATCTCTATACCAAAAATACCAAAAATATTATTTATCATCTCTATCAGATCTCACTTTCGTAAGTGATTGTGAAGGGATTGACAACCCCTAAGTGCGTTGGTTGCGTTGAGCTATTGTTTTTGTGTAGGTACGAGGGACTCGCGCGTAGCCTCCTACTGGATTGATACCTTGGTTCTCAAAAACTGAGGGAAATACTTACGCTACTTTGCTGCATCATCCTCTCCTCTTCGGGGAAATCCAACGCAGTGCTCAAGAGGTAGCACTTGGCATAAGCCGGCCGTCCAAACAGAGCATGATATGGGCTTTTGATCTTAACCACATCAAATGTTAATTTTTCTGCTCTGGAGTCATACTCATCTCCAAAGGCTACTTCCAGTTCAATCTTACCAACTGGGTATGCCGATTTGCCAGGTACCACACCGTGAAAAATAGTGGTTGGTTGTTTAAGACTCTTATCAGTCAATCCGATCTGGCGGAACGTCTCATAGTAGAGGATGTTGATGCTGCTGCCTCCATCCATGAGTACCTTGGTGAATTTATATCCACCGACCTGAGGCGCCACTACCAAGGCCAAGTGACCCGGATTATCAACCCGGGGTGGGTGATCTTCCCTGCTCCACACAATAGGCTGCTCTGACCAACATAAGTAACATGGAATCGCCGTCTCAACGGCATTGACGGCCCTCTTGTGAAGCTTATGGTCCCTCTTACACAAACTAGTGGTGAACACATGGTATTGCCCACTATTCAACTGTTTCGGGTTGCTCTGATATCCGGGCTGTTGTTGCTGATTACCTTGGCCGGGTTGTGGATTATATCCTCCTTGGTTACCAGGATGGCCCTGACCGTGAAATCCTCCACCACCTGAACCGGCGCCCGGGCCATGGAAACGGCCCCCACCTGAACCGCCACCTGGGACGTGACCTCCATCAAATGTGTTTGAATTTTTAAACGCCTTCATGATTGTACAATCTTTCCACAGGTGGGTGGCTGGCTTCTCCCGGGTGCCGTGCCTTGGACAAGGCTCATTCAATAGTTTCTCAAGGGTGGGACCTGACCCGCCCGACCGAGGGGGTTGCCTGGCCTTGCGCCATTGATTTCCGCCCTATGCATTGGTGTTAGCGACAAATTCATCAGCCTTACGTTTATTACCTCCTTGATTTACCGGGTTATGCTGGTGACCCTTGCCGTTGCCGTTCTTCTTTCCCTTTGTTGTCTTTTCTTCGTCAGACACCGTGTCTTTGGTACTATCAGAATCAGCATACTTGACGAGAGCCGCCATCAACTGGCCCATGTCATTGCAGTCACGCTTGAGCCGCCCCAACTTCTACTTCAGAGGTTCAAAACGACAATTTTTCTCTAACATCATGACTGCTGAGTCGGCATCCATCTTATCAGACGAATGCATTATCTCCTTGACCCGGCGCACCCAATGGGTTGTAGACTCACCGTCCTCTTGCTTACAATTAGTCAGGTCCACAATCAACATAGGCTACTTACACGTGTCTTTGAAGTTCTGGATGAACCGGGCCTTCAACTCCGCCCATGAGCCGATGGAATTGGGTGGCAACCCCTTCAACCAAGTACGAGCTGTTCCATCCAACATCATAGTGAAATACTTGGCCATTGCCGCGTCGCTGACCTCCAACAACTCCATAGCCATCTCATAACTCTCAATCCAAGCCCCAGGCTGTAAGTCGGCCGTGTAATTAGGCACCTTACGGGGCCCCTTGAAGTCTTTTGGCAAACGCTCATTACGTATGGCTGGCACCAGGCAAGGGACACCTCCGGTTCCTATGGTCACCCCTGCCTCAACTGAGGTTGCTGGGTAAGCCGGAAAGGTCTGATGAGCCGCCTGCTCTGCTGCCAGTTGAACCGCTCACTCTGCCTCTTGTCGGATCCTCTCCTGATCCGCCAAGTTAACGGCTCCAGCCTGCACCGGCTCATACCTGTGCGACCGGTTGCGACGTTGAGCATTACTTGACATGTCAGATGACTCCATATGCCTACTGTAGCTTGGGCTCCGGCTTGGGCACGGAGTTGAATGGATCCTGTCTTGATAGTAGGAGTATGCATCCTGCTGTGCCAGAGCTGTTTGAAGAAGTTCTCTCACCCTTCATGTTTCAATCGCTGCCGGAGAATCACCTTCCATTGGGAGAGCCTCCAAACGGGCCGAAGCTGCAATGAGGTTCTCCAGGGGATTGGAGAAGTGATCCGGCGGTGTTGGCACATAAAGAGGCGGAGCGGTGTGTATACGAGGTGGTTCCATGGTGCGCAGCTGAGCTGGTGCTCCGGGCGTCGTGATCCGATTTGCCTCCGGCGGGTTACTTGCCCCGGCCTCTGGTGTATGAAAAAGGTTCCTAGGATCGAGTGTCAGAGGCAGAAGTGACTGAGTTTTCTGGTGCCTTCTCCTCATGACCTCGTTCGATGCGTTCAGGTCCACCGAGAGCCGGAAAGTCTCCGCCTGAAGCTGCTGAGCACGTGCGTCCAAAGCCGCCCACTCCGCGGCCATCTTGACCTCCTCTGCTGCTAAGTTTTCCTTGGCTTGTACCATCTCCTCACGTACACGTGCCACCTCTACATCATGCTGATCTTGATTCACCGGTTCTACCACGGCAGTTAACAGGGTCGTCAGTTTATCCATGAGGTCCATCAGAATCTGAGCCGAGGGGCACGCGGGGTCTCCTGACCCGGCGGCAGCCGACTCGATGGCTGTTGTTGTTGCTGCTGTGGAGTTCTGTCCGGGCTGTGTTCCTGCCATGAAGACTCCGACCCAGTTTGGTGGCTCAAGGGGGTCCGGAATACTGCTGCCATTGAAACAACCCCCAAGCATGCCATCCTGCAGCTGATACAAAGAGTCTGTCTTACCTGTCGATGATGTAGCGTTAGAACAAATGGTCGTCTCAGCGCCTTCCACCGATTCTTCAGAGTATTCACCGCTGTGGACGCATCCTACAAAAGCATGCTTCACGACAGATTGAACACGGGTGGTCCTCGCACGCCGAGCCATCTCGACGAGGTTGGTGCGGATGTCCGTCTCAGGGCCTGACTCGCCGATCCGGCCGATGAAGATGTGAATTCTGTCGAAGGGGACACGGTACCCATACTCAATTGAGCCAGCCTCAGGGCCCCAGCCTTCATCGTCGATGTAGAGCTTGCCGCGACGACTCTTGGTCATCCGGCCCACAGCGTATCCCTTGAGCCCTTTGAAGTTTCCCTTCAAGAACTCAAATCCACCGTGCGCTTGCCCCACGGTGGGTGCCAACTGTCGTTGAATTGTCATGGCAGATGTCCTAACGAAAGGACTTAGTCGTAGGGCCATCGCAACTTGAAGCTTAAAGGGGTTAATCGGGACAATGGACACGAGAGGTTTTATACTAGTTCGGCCCCTTACGATGAAGGTAAAAGCCTACGTCTAGTTGTGTTGGTATTGCTGGCATTTTGATCACCAAGAGGCTTAACTCGCCGGCTTGGTTATCGATCTCTTGTTTCTTGCCCTAAGCCGCCACCGGGTCGTCCCCTTATATACACGGGTTGACGCCTGGTGGCCTATAGAGTCTCAGCCGGCTCATAATCGTGTCCGGCTCGGTGGCTTCCTTTACATGCCTTTCTTTACAAGTTTTTCCTTACATACGGAGGTTTGTAATATTGGGCCTTAAGCCGCCTCTAGGCCCTTGGACCTTCTATAAGATTTAATAAACTATCATCTTAATGTTTACTAGGCTTCTTGTGTAACCTGCCATTGGGTCTGACCCGGTCCCTCCTGGGCGGGTCATAACTGATAGCTATATCCCCAACAATGCGTGTAGTACTTTGTTTCGATAACTAATAGATTTTTGCAATAAGTATGTGAGTTCTTTGTGACTAATGTTGAGTCCATGGATTATACGCACTCTCACCCTTCCACCATTGCTAGCCTCTCTAATACCGCGCACCTTTCGCCGGTATCATAAACCCACTATATACCTTCCTCAAAACAGCCACCATACCTACCTATCATGGCATTTCCATAGCCATTCTGAGATATATTGCCATGCAACTTTCCACCATTCCGTTTACTATGACACGCTCCATCACTGTCATATTGCTTTGCATGATCATGTAGTTGACATTTTAGTTGTGGCAAAGCCACCATTCATAATTCCTTCATACATGTCACTCATGAGTCATTGCACATCCCGGTACACCGCTGGAGGCATTCATATAGAGTCATACTTTGTTCTAGTATCAAGTTGTAATCATTGAGTTGTAAATAAATAGAAGTGTGATGATCATCATTAATAGAGCATTGTCCCAAAAAAAGAGGCCAAATAAAAAAATAAAAAATTATAATATAAGAGACAATGCTACTATCCTTTTTCCACACTTATGCTTCAAAGTAGCACCATGATCTTCATGATAGAGAGTCTCCTATGATATCACTTTCATATATTAGTGGGAATTTTTCATTATAGAACTTGGCTTGTATATTCCAACGATGGGCTTCCTCAAAATGCCCTAGGTCTTCGTGAGCAAGCAAGTTGGAAGCACACCCACTTAGTTCTTTTTGTTGAGCTTTCATATACTTATAGCTCTAGTGCATCTGTTGCATGGCAATCCCTACTCACTCACATTGATATCTATTAATGGGCATCTCCATAGCCCGTTGATATGCCTAGTTGATGAGAGACTATCTTCTCCTTTTTGTCTTCTCCACAACCACCATTCTATTCCACCTATAGTGCTATGTCCATGCCCACGCTCATGTATTGCGTGAAGATTGAAAAAGTTTGAGAACATCAAAAGTATGAAACAATTGCTTGGCTTGTCATTGGGGTTGTGCATGATTTAAATATGTTGTGTGGTGAAGATGGAGCATAGCCAGAATATAAGATTTTGTAGGGATAGCTTTCTTTGGCCATGTTATTTTGAGAAGACATAATTGCTTTGTTAGTATGCTTGAAGTATTATTATTTTTATGTCAATATTAAACTTTTGTCTTGAATCTTATGGATCTGAAAATTCTTGCCAAAATGAAGAGAATTACTTAGAGAAATATGTTAGGTAGCATTCCACATCAAAAATTCTATTTTTATCATTTACCTACTCGAGGACGAGCCAGAATTAAGCTTGGGGATGCTGATACGTCTCCAACGTATCTATAATTTTTGATTGTTCCATGCTATTATATTATCTATTTTGGATGTTTATGGGATTTATTATGCACTTTTATTTTATTTTTGGGACTAACCTATTAACCCAGAGCCTAGTGTCACTTTCTGCTTTTTCCTTGTTTTAGACTATCGCAGAAAAGGAAAATCAAATAGTCCAATTGACCTGAAACTTCACGGAACTTATTTTTGGACCAGAAGAAGCCCACGGAGTATCGTGGACAGCCCGGAGATCCACCGACGTACTTCTTCCTCCTATATATACCCATATACCCTAAAAACTTTGGGGAACACAATAGATTGGGAGTTCCGTCGCCAGAAGCCTCCGTAGCCACCGAAAACCAATCTAGACCCGTTCTGGCACCCTGCCGGAGGGGGAATCCCTCACCGGTGGCCATCTTCATCATCCTGGCGCTCTCCATGACAAGGAGGGAGTAGTTCTCCCTCGGGGCTGAGGGTATGTACCAGTAGCTATGTGTTTGATCTCTCTCTCTCTCGTGTTCTTGAGGTGGTACGATCTTGATGTATCGCAAGCTTTGCTACTATAGTTGGATCTTATGATGTTTCTCCCCCTCTACTCTCTTGTAATGGATTGAGTTTTCCCTTTGAAGTTATCTTATCGGATTGAGTCTTTAAGGATTTGAGAACACTTGATGTATGTCTTGCGTGGGATACCCGTGGTGACAATGGGGTATTCTATTGATCCACTTGATGTATGTTTTGGTGATCAACCTGCGGGTTCCGCCCATGAACCTATGCATAGGGGTTGGCACACGTTTTCGTCTTGACTCTTTGGTAGAAACTTTGGGGCACTCTTTGAAGTACTTTGTGCTGGTTGAATAGATGAATCTGAGATTGTGTGATGCATATCGTATAATCATGCCCACAGATACTTGAGGTGACATTGGAGTATCTAGGTGACATTAGTGTTTTGGTTGATTTGTGTCTTAAGGTGTTATTCTAGTACAAACTCTAGGATATATTGAACGGAAAGAATAGCTTTGTCCTATTTTACTACAGACTCTTGAATAGATCAATCAGAAAGGATAACTTTGAGGTGGTTTCGTACCCTACCATAATCTCTTTGTTTGTTCTCCGCTATTAGTGACTTTGGAGTGAATCTTTGTTGCATGTTGAGGGATAGTTATATGATCCAATTATGTTATTATTGTTGAGAGGATTTGCACTAGTGAAAGTATGAACCCTAGGCCTTGTTTCAACGCATTGCAATATCGTTTGTGCTCGCTTTTATCATTAGTTACCTTGCTGTTTTTATATTTTCAGATTACGAATACCTTTATCTACCATCCATATACCACTTGTATCACCATCTCTTCACCGAACTAGTGCACCTATACAATTTAACATTGTATTGGGTGTGTTGGTGACACAAGAGACTCTTTGTTATTTGGTTGCAGGGTTGCTTGAGAGAGACTATCGGTGTCAAAACCGGCGGATCTCGGGTAGGGGGTCCCGAACTGTGCGTCTAGGCCGGATGGTAACAGGAGGCAGGGGACACGAAGTTTTACCCAGGTTCGAGCCCTCTCGATGGAGGTAATACCCTACGTCCTGCTTGATTAATATTGATGGTATGGGTATTACAAGAGTTGATCTACCGCGAGATCAGAGAGGCTAAACCCTAGAAGCTAGCCTATGGTATGATTGTTGATGTGTATGTTGTCCTACGGACTAAAACCCTCCGGTTTATATAGACACCGGATAGGGTTAGGGTTACATAGAGTCAGTTACAATGGTAGGAGATCTGAACATCCGTATCGCCAAGCTTGCCTTCCACGCCAAGGAAAGTCCCTTCCGGACACGGGACGGAGTCTTCAATCTTGTATCTTCATAGTCCAGGAGTCCGGCTTGAAGGTATAGTTCGGCTATCCGAACACCCCCTAATCCAGGACTCCCTCAGTAGCCACCGAACCAGGCTTCAATGATGATGAGTCCGGTGCGCAGATTGTCTTCGGCATTGCAAGGCGGGTTCTCCTCCAAATTCTATGTACCTGTTCGAATAAAGTCCGGTTTCGTGTAGATGTTGCGCTCCTTGGCTTCTACGCCCAATAATGGTCGTTTTCCACGTGTCAAACAAATATGAAAATTCTGAGTGTTTTTACGTCCACACCCCTAGCTGCGTGAATGAGTTGCCCTTTTAAGGGGACGAGGATTTATATCCAATCCACACCTTCTCCCCTCCACGAGTGTTCATCAGAGCGCATCCGACAAAAGTCCATACCACCATGGCCAGCCGCCGCAACTCCTCCTCTCATCCTTCTAGCCCTAAGCCTGGATATTGGGAGAGATGTTCTACTCCGCACAGTGAGCTAGTGATGCTTCAGACCAAAGGATTTCTCCCCCCGGCCTATATGGTCCCGGTCCGAGCCGGTCTCGCCGTCTACAACGGCGGAGAGCAAGCAGAGAATGCCCCTAATCCATCTAAAGGAGAGTGGGTGTGCCTTGTTCCTTACTTAATAAGGGGGCTCGGATTTCCCATCCACCCGTTTCTCCGGGGGTTGCTGGAGTTCTACGGCCTCCAGCTACATCATCTCACGCCTGCCTCAGTATTGCATATCGCGGGCTTTGTAGCCCTCTGCGAGCTGTTTCTGGGTATCGAAGCTCATTTCGGACTGTGGAAGGAGCTATTTTGCCTCGTGTCCCGTTCCAAGAAAGGGTTAATGTATCAAGTGGGCGGAGCCGAAGTATGGCGCATCGCCGGGACCGGATATCTGTCCGGAACCCCAAAGAAGGCGTCCGAAGACTGGCCCTCGGAATGGTTCTATATAGAAGATGTCCCGCTGCCGGATCCTGTCCGGATCGGCCTCCCAGAGTTCCATAGTGCTCCATTAAAAAAGCGCCTAAGCTGGCGTCCACGGAGCCCTCAAAGGGAAAGCGGCAGGGACATCGTTTATCTTATGGGACGAATAAGATTGTTAGCCCATTCCGGACTAACCATGATCGGAGTTATGGCCGAATGCGTCATGCGGGGGGTGCAGCCACTTCAGTACAGAAGGCACCCCATGTGGGATTTCAACGGGGAGGACGACGCCACCCGCTAAGGCCGTAAAGGGCCAGATTCACTTGCTGCTCTATTAAAGATCTTGTCCACTTTGTACAAGGGGGAAGAGGAGGAATTTCTCCGTGTCAACCCACAGGGTGGATTCTCTATGCACAATCCCCCAAGCGGGGTAAGTGGTCGCTTTTACTTGCTCATCCGTTTAGTGTTCCCATTGTTAAATACTTAGTCTGATGACTTCAACGCAGGAACTGCGCCGGGCCGTAAAGGACATAAGCAGCCCGCCTCCACAACCTGAGGACTCAGGACGGTCTCTCGACCCAGCCTCTCGGGAGGATCGGGACATATCTGTGGAGTTGATTGATGGAGTGTTCCATCAATTGAGCGAGGACAGTGCCTTGGTGGCCATTACGGCCGATTACCCAGGGTTAATCCGAACACCCCAGGTACCTAAGACCGAAGTCCTTGTACCCCGGACAGGGATCCGTCCACGCGTGTTTAATTTCCTGATTGCAACCGAACTTTGAAGGGGAGGTTTCTGAGGCAGAAGGCCGAACCTGCGGCGACAAACCAACCAGGGGCCGCAGGGCCCCATGGGCAGAAAAGAGGTGCAATTGGACCGAGGCGTCAACGCGAAGGTATGGCGCGCCCCTTTATCCCAGTCGTTATACCTTCAAGGCACACTTGACACTCGTGCCCTTTTCAGGACGAAGAGACCTCGCCGCCGGAGAGGCTGCTAATCGTGCCTCCACCAGCCAGGATCCAAGGCCTGATCTGGGGGCGGAAGCGAACGCAAGGCGTGTGCCGGACATTCCTCCGATGGAAGATGCGGACGGGTTATCTGCCACCAACTTAGAGCTGGAAAGTGCCATGAACCACAGGCGTCGCCAGACAATTCTTCGCGACGCTTGCTTCTCCCAAGAGGCATTAGATGCCTTCAATTCGGGAGATGCACACCTCCATGCCGCTCAAAATGGTCTAGCCAGAGCCACGGAGCAATATGTAAAAGACATACGGGTAAGAAAATTTTGATAAATATATATGTAGCAGTAGCTCCCGAGACTGAAAACAGTTAGAATAACTGATTTAAGGATCATTTGAAATGCAGGTTCTTACAGAAAAGAATTCCCTACTGACCCAGGAGCTGGAAGAGTGCAAAGCCCAACTAGGGGCCACACTAGCCGCGGCAGGGGAGCCTAAGGAGACCCCCTCTGGTAATATTCATTTCGAAAGATAAGTATGTGGTGAAGCACGGCTTGTGTGTGAATCTGACAAATAAAATCGCAGATGGTGCCGGATTGAATCCGGAAAAGCAACACCTCGAACGCCAACTAAAGGCTGGTGAGAGGGTGCTGTTAAAGGTGATGGGGGAGAAGAACGTTCTCCAAGATGCCAACACCCGGCTGGGCGTTGAGCTAAAAGATGTTCATGCCCAGCTGTCAGACTCCGCGAAGGAGAATCAGCGGCTTCGGCGTGGCATATTTAGTAAGTGCTTGAGCGAACCATTTAAAAGAAAGTTTGGCGGTGCCGTTGATTAACAGAGCAATATCCGTAGGTATGTTAACAGGTCGTCCTGCAGAGGAGATGCCAGGTTCTATGGATGACCTTCTTCCCGAGCTCTTGCAATTGCTCGATCGAGTTCGGCAGGCGATGCGAGGCATCGCCCAAGTCCTGTGGCCATCCGTCTCCACACTCGAAGGTCTTGGAGAGCTTGCGGAGAAGCTGAGGGGAGCACGGCGGCGATTCCAGTTGTGGAAGATATCAGCCTACCGTCAAGGCGCTAGGGAGGCCTGGGCTATGGTGAAGACGCGATATTCACAGGCCGACCCCAACCATATGGCCGAGGTTGGTCCTGTAGGGCCCGATGGGAAGGAGATCCCTATGAGCTTAGTATACGGCCAAGTGGAGTTGGCCGCAAAGTATTCCCAGCAGGACTGTAAATTATACAGCTTGTTAGATGGTATTGAGGAGGAGTACAGTCAGTCAAAATGACTATGTAATTTTAATTGACATTTATAATGCCTTCTAGCCAGATTGTAGATCATTTGTCATGGATGACCTTTTCGCTTCAGCCTCGGGACCTGACGGTCCGGAGTGTGTCCGAATTCCCATGCGGTTATATAGGAACCGGGGAATGCGTGGAGACCAGGCATAGGGGTCATTGTGGCGTGAACAGACAAGTGCCCGACTAGTTATGTTATATTACATGGTTAGTACGAAACATCTTCCAGGGAGAATAGTTCCGTTAGGGCTTCCTTTCCCTAGGAGGCATGCCCTAAAGTGCATGTCCATGCTGCGAAGAGAAATGCAGAAAAAACATCTGGGGGCACGTGGAAAAAATAAAAAAGATCGTCTTTAGTTCACCGACCGAATATTCCCTTAAGAACGCTAGCTTTCGGCTTCACCTAGTCTGAGGTACACGTCCAGCTGACCCGACAGTAACAATCGCAGAGGTGCTCCCTTTACCGCCTAGTCGAACAATCGGGAATGTAGGGGTAAGCACAGGAGCCAGGCAACCCAGCTTGGCCAAAACTTAAGTCATATCGATGCATATAGTGGTGAATAAAAGGTACATGCGGAAGTTTGACACATGTGTTGGGCGTGAAGCCCGTAGAAGTAAGCTTCTGTCGAAAGAAGCCCCCAGGTTTGCTAAGCGCGGATAGCGCGTCACTTTGTGAGCCTCTAAAGGCTATAAGAGGGGAAGAGAGAGAGAAGGAGAGAAATGTATGGCAGAAGGTATATATAAAAATGGACAGAGTAAGGAGATGAACACGGGATCCAGCGCTAGGCATAGAATCTTCGGAGGCGGGCGGCGTTCCATGGGTTCGGCTCGAGTCGGTTATCCGATGCACTTCGCAGGCGGTACGCAACACCAGTCAGGACTTGGTCGATGATGAAGGGACCTTCCCACTTGGGCTTGAGTTTGTCCTTTTTCTTTTCCGGCAGGCGTAGAACTAGTTCGCCAACATTGTAATTTTTGGCTCGTACTTCTCTGCTTTGATATCTTCGAGCCTGATGTTGATAAAATGCGGAACGGGCCTTTTCCACATCACGCTCCTCCTCTAATGCGTCCAAACTGTCCTGCCGATCGAGCTCGGCTTCTCTTTCTTCGTACATGCGCACTCGAGGTGAGTCATGAATTATGTCGCAAGGCAAAACTGCCTCAGCGCCATACACCATGAAGAATGGTGTGTATCCGGTGGTGCGATTCGGCGTGGTCCGCAGCCCCCAGAGTACGGAGTCGAGCTCCTCTACCCAGTGCGTGTTAGATTCCTTGAGGGACCGCACTAACCTGGGTTTGATGCCGCTCATGATAAGACCATTTGCATGTTCGACCTGGCCGTTGGTTTGTGGGTGATAGACGGAAGCATAATCGAGCTTGATGCCCATGTTTTTGCACCAGAGTTTTACCTCGTTGGCCATGAAGTTCGTGCCGTTATTAGTGATGATGCTGTGGGGGACGCCGTAATGGTGTACAACCCCGGATATAAAGTCTATCACAGGTCCGGATTCGGCCGTCTTAACAGGCTTGGCTTCTATCCATTTGGTGAACTTATCCACCATGACCAGTAAGTATTTGTACTTGTGAGTTCCGCCTTTAAGCGGTCCAACCATGTCAAGCCCCCAGACCGTGAAAGGCTAAGTGATGGGGATGGTTTGGAGGGCAGTAGGTGGCATATGGCTTTGGTTTGCAAAGAGCTGGCAACCGGTACATTTTTGGACTAAGTCCTGGGCATCTGCCCGAGCCGTCGGCCAATAAAAGCCTGTACGGAAGGCCTTGCTTACAAGGGACCGAGCTGCAGCATGGTGACCACTGAGTCCGGCATGAATTTCAGCCAGGAGGTCCCGCCCTTCCTCTTCGGAGATGCACCTTTGAAGGACTCCGGTAGTGCTTTTCTTATAAAGCTCTCCTTCATGGACTTTGTAGGCTTTGGATCGCCGCACTATGCAGCGTGCCTCATTTTGGTCCTCGGGGAGTTCCTGTCTAGTAAGGTAGGTGAGGAATGGTTCTGTCCACGGGGCTATGACGGCCATTATTACGTGGGCTGAGGGTGTTATTTCATTGGCAGAGCCGCCGATTGTGTCAGAATGTTCGATGTCGGGCAGTGCAGTTGGGTCCGGGCTGTTGTTGTGCGGCTCCCCTTCCCATACTACGGATGGCTTGAACAGCCTTTCCAAGAAGATGTTGGGGGGACTACATCGCTTTTTGCACCGATGCGTGCCAGGACATCTGCCGCCCGATTATTTTCCCAGGCTATGTGGTGAAATTCAAGCCCTTCGAACCGAGCTGACATTTTTAGGACGGCGTTACGGTAAGCTGCCATCTTTGGATCTTTGGCGTCGAAGTCTCCATTTATTTGGGATATTGTGAGGTTCGAGTCCCCGCGCACCTCTAGGCGTTGAATGCCCATGGTTACTGCCATCCGGAGACCATGTAAAAGGGCCTCATATTCGGCTGCATTGTTGGAGTCTGTGTACATAATCTGTAGTACTTATTGAACTGTGTCTCCTGTGGGGGACGTCAAAACGACACCAGTCCCCAGTCCGGCCAACATCTTGGAGCCGTCGAAATGCATGATCCAATTTGAATATGTGCCGTACTCTTTAGGGAGTTTGGCCTCCGTCCATTCTGCGACGAAATCGGCCAAAACTTGTGACTTGATGGATCGTCGTGGCTTGTAAGTTATGTCGAACGGGAGGAGCTCAATGGCCCATTTCGTGATCCGGCCCGTTGCGTCACGGTTGTTAATAATGTCATTAAGTGGTACTTCCGAGGCTACTGTTATTGAACACTCTTGGAAGTAGTGTCGTAGCTTCCGGGATGCCATGAATACCGCGTACGCAATCTTTTGATAATGCGGGTACCGTGATTTGCAGGGAGTGAGGACAGTGGACACATAATAGATAGGCCTTTGAAGGGGGAATTTGTGTCCGTCCGCTTCTCGTTCAACGACGAGCACTGCGCTTACAACCTGATGTGTTGTTGCGATGTACAATAGCATTGGTTCGCTGATGTTTAGCGCAGCCAGGACTGGGTTTGTTGCCAGTATGGCTTTTATTTCGTCGAGTCCGGCCATGGCTGCGTCTGTCCATTTGAAGTGTTCGATGCGCCGAAGGAGGCGGTAAAGGGGGAGGGCCTTTTCTCCGAGGCGGGAGATAAAGCGGCTTAGAGCTGCCACACATCCGGTTAACTTTTGTATTTGTTTGAGGTCCTTTGGGATATCCAATTGCGACAGAGCTCGGATCTTGGCTGGATTGGCTTCAATTCCTCTACTGGATACAATGAAGCCCAAGAGCTTTTCGGCTGGAATGCCGAAAACGCATTTTTCCGGGTTGAGCTTGATGTCGTATGTTCGGAGATTATCAAATGTGAGCCTCAAGTCATCTACTAGAGATTCAACATGTATTGTTTTGACAACCACATCATCTACGTATGCCTCCACTATTTTACCGATCTAGCTTGCCAGACATGTCTGAATCATGCGCTGATATGTTGCGCCGGCGTTTTTGAGCCCGAAGGGCATTGTGTTGAAGCAGAATGGCCCGTATGGTGTGATAAATGCTGTTGCGGCTTGGTCTGATTCTGCCATCTTGATTTGATGGTAGCCAGAATATGCGTCGAGGAAACACAACTAATCGTGTCCTGCGGTGGCATCGATAATTTGATCGATGCGGGGGAGAGGGAAGGGATCCTTTGGGCAAGCCTTGTTGAGGTCTTTAAAATCGACACACGGGCGCCAGGATTTGTCCTTCTTTAGTACCATCACTAGGTTTGCTAGCCAGTTCGGATGTTTTATATCTCTGATGAATCCGGCTTCCAATAGCTTTGCTAGCTCCTCTCCCATAGCCTGTCTGTTAGGTTCGGAAAAACGCCGAAGAGCCTGTTTGACAGGTTTGAATCCTATTTCGATATTTAAGCTGTGCTCGGCCAGCCTGCGTGGGATTCTTGGCACGTCCGAAGGATGCCAGGCGAAAATGTCCCAGTTCTCCTGTAGGAACTCTCGCAATGCGGCGTTGACATCAGGGTTTAACTGTGCCCCGATGGAAGCTGTTTTGTTGGGGTCTGTTGGATGGACTTGGAATTTGACTATTTCGTCCGCTGGTTTAAAGGAGGTGGACTTGGATCTTTTGTCGAGTACCACGTCGTCCCTATTCACGGTAGAGCGCAGCGTAGTCAGTTCCTCGCCTGCTAGGGCTTCGGATAGTGCCTCGAGGGCCAGTGCGGCTGTCTTGTTTTTAGCGCGGAGTGCTACATCCGGATCACTAGCGAGAGTGATGATCCCGTTAGGCCCGGGCATCTTGAGCTTCATGTACCCGTAATGGGGTATTGCTTGGAAGATTGTGAATGCTTCCCGCCCTAGCAAAGCGTGATAACCACTGCTAAAGGGGGCCACGTGGAACGTGACTTCTTCGGACCTATAATTGTCCGGCGTGCCGAACACCACATCCAGTGTGATTTTTCCTATACAGCGTGCTTCCCGGCTGGGGATTATTCCTCTAAAGGTTGCGCTGCTTCGCGTGATGCGGTTCCAGTCTATATCCATTTTTTGGAGGGTTTACTCATAGATGAGGTTCAATCCGTTGCCGCCGTCCATGAGTACCTTGGTGAGATGAAAGTCGTCCACTATTGGACTGAGGACTAATGCGGCTGGTGCTCGGGCTGTTCGGAATTTAGGTTCATCATTGGCATTGAAAGTAATGGCCGTGTCACTCCATGGGTTTAGTGTTGCTACTTGGTAGACTTCGGCAAGGCTGCGGAGTGTCCTTTTTCGCATATTATTTGATGCGAAGGTCTCGAAGACTGTTATTACCGTATTGGAGTCTCTAGGGTGGCTTTCTGTGGTCTCCGTGATTAGGAGGTTCTCGCCGATCTTGGCCACCTGCCGGAGTATCCAACATGCTCTAAGGCTGTGAGTTGGTATGGCGTCCTCTGTGCTATGAATTTTACAGGGTCCATTAAGCCATCCTTCCAGTACGGTTCCATGCCCTGGAGAGGGTTTTTGCTTTTTGGTGTTTGACCCGGGTGTCTGGCGATGATGCACCCTCTTGTTTCGGGCTGGGCTTGCATTAAGGGCCGGATTGTCCCAAAATTTTGTTTCGGTTTTCCGGGCGCTTTCCATCGCACAGTACTTTCGTACTATGGATGCTAAGTCGGCGAAGCGTGTAATATCACGGCGACCTATGGCGTTGAGTATTCCCTTGTCCGTGCAATTATTGCAGAAGGATAGAATTGCGTCTTCCTCGCGGCAGCCCTTTATCCTGTGCTCAAGTGCTATAAGAAGAATGCATTAGAATGTTTGGCACTAGATATTTGAATGACGAGCATGATTGCAATGTTGTTAGTATGAATTCCTTGAATATCCATGATGCTAATGATATGCAAAGCCACAAGATTGGGGAAGCTATGTTTGATGAAGATGATATTTTTTGTCCCTCAAGTTTTGATGAGAAAATTTATTATGACGAAAGCATGCCTCCTACTTATGATGATTATATTGATAAAAGTGGATTTGAAGAGGTCATGACTTTATTTTGTGATGAATCCACTATTTCGGAAGAGGTTCCAATTGATTATGAGAACAAAGTTACTATCTATGTTGATTATTGTGATGACTTGTATGCTATAAAGAATAATGATAACCATGAAACTTTTCATCATGATTTTAGTTTTCAATTGGATTATGCCTCACATGATAGTTATTTTGTTGAGTTTACTCCCACTACTATTCTGAATGAGAAGAAATTTGCTTATGTGGAGAGTAATAAAAATTCTATGTTTATGCATCATGAAAATAATGCTTTATGTGATAGATATATTGTTGAATTAATTCATGATGCTACTGAAATTTATTATGAGGGAGGAATATATGCTTGTAGGAATTGCAATAATGTCAAGTTTCCTCTCTATGTGCTTAAAATCTTGAAGTTATGCTTGTTTTGCCCTCCTATGCTAGTTGATTATTGTTCTCATAAGTTGTTTAATCACAAAATCCCTATGCATAGGAAGAGGGTTAGACTTAAATGTGCTAGTCATATTCTTCATTATGCTCTCTTTATATTTCAGTTCTTATCTTTTATGTGAGCATCATTGAAATCATCATGCCTAGCTAGGGGCGTCAAATGATAGCGCTTGTTGGGAGACAACCCAACTTTATTTTTGTCCCTTGATTTTTGCTCCTGTTTAGTAATAAATAATTTATCTGTCCTCTGTTATGATTGAGTTTTTATGTTTTAGTTATTGTTTGTGCCAAGTAGAACCGTTGGGAAGACATGGGGAAACTCTTGTTGATCTTGCTGTAAAAAACAGAAACTTTAGCGCTCATGAGAATTGCTGCAATTTTTTTATTGGGGAGTGATATTTAGTTAATTCTTTTTTCAGATGATTAATAGATAAATTCCTCAGGTCCAGAAATTTATTTTAGAATTTTTGGGGTTCCATAAGTATACGTTGGATCCAGATTACTACAGACTGTTCTGTTTTTGACAGATTCTGTTTTCTATGTGTTGTTTACTTATTTTAATGAATTTATGGCTACAAAAAAGTTTATAAACCATATATAAGTTTGATTACAGTAGGTTTAACACCAATATAAATCAAGAATGATTTCATTACAGTACCTTGAAGTGGTGTTTTGTTTTCTTTCGCTAACGGAGCTCACGAGATTTTCTATTTTGAGTTTTGTGTTCTGAAGTTTTCAAGTTTTGGGTAAAGATTCAATGGATTATGGAATAAGGAGTGGCAAGAGCCTAAGATTGGGGATTCCCAAGGCACCCCAAGGTAATATTCAAGGACAACCAAAAGCCTAAGCTTGGGGATGCCCCAGAAGGCATCCCCTCTTTCATCTTCGTTCATCGGTAACTTTACTTGGAGCTATATTTTTATTTACCACATGATATGTGTTTTGCTTGGGGCGTCATTTTATTTTATTTAGTTTTTCTTGCTATTTAAATAAAATGCCAAGATCTGAAATTCTTAAATGTTAGAGAGTCTTCATATAGTTGCACAATTATTCGACTACTCATTGATCTTCAATTATATGTTTCGGAGTAGTTGGTCGTTGCTCTGGTGTTTCACTTATATCTTTTTAGAGCATGGTGGTGGTTTTATTTTACAGAAATAATTGATCTCTCATGCTTCACTTATATTATTTTGAGAGTCTTTTAGAACAGCATGATAATTTGCTTTGGTTATGAATTTAGTCCTACTATGATGGGCATCCAAGAGGGATATAATAAAAACTTTCATATATAGTGCATTGAATACTATGAGAAATTTGATACTTGATAATTGTTTTGAGATATGGAGATGGTGATATTAGAGTCATGCTAGTTGAGTAGTTGTGAATTTGAGAAATACTTGTGTTGAAGTTTGTGATTCCTGTAGGATGCACGTATGGTGAACTTTATGTGACAAAATCGGAGCATGATTTATTTATTGATTGTCTTCCTTATGAGTGGCGGTCGGGGACAAGCGATGGTCTTTTCCTACCAATCTATCCCCTAGGAGCATGCGCGTAGTACTTTGTTTCGATAACTAATAGATTTTTGCAATAAGTGTGTGAGTTCTTTATGACTAATGTTGAGTCCATGGATTATACGCACTCTCACCCTTCCACCATTGCTAGCCTCTCTAATACCGCGCACCTTTCGCCGGTATCATAAACCCATTATATACCTTCCTCAAAACAGCCACCATACCTACCTATCATGGCATTTCCATAGCCATTCCGAGATATATTGCCATGCAACTTTCCACTGTTCCTTTTACTATGACACATGATGTCTACTACACAACCTTCTTCTTGTAGACGTTGTTGGGCCTCCAAGTGCAGAGGTTTGTAGGACAGTAGCAAATTTCCCTCAAGTGGATGACCTAAGGTTCATCAATCCGTAGGAGGCGTAGGATGAAGATGGTCTCTCTCAAACAACCCTGCAACCAAATAATAAAAGAGTCTCTTGTGTCCCCAACACATCCAATACAATGGTAAATTGTATAGGTGCACTAGTTCACCGAAGAGATGGTGATACAAGTGCAATATGGATAGTAGATAATAGTTTTTGTAATCTGAAAATATAAAAATAGCAAGGTAACTAATGATAAAAGTGAGTGTAAACGGTATTGCAATGCGTTGAAACAAGGCCTAGGATTCATAATTTCACTAGTGCAAGTTCTCTCAACAATAATAACATAATTGGATCATATAACTATCCCTCAACATGCAACAAAGAGTCACTCCAAAGTCACTAATAGCGGAGAACAACCGAAGAGATTATGGTAGGGTACGAAACCACCTCAAAGTTATTCTTTCCAATCAATCCGTTGGGCTATTCCTATAAGTGTCACAAACAGCCCTAGAGTTCATACTAGAATAACACCTTAAGACACAAATCAACCAAAACCCTAATGTCACCTAGATACTCCAATGTCACCACAAGTATCTGTGGGTATGATTATACGATATGCATCACACAATCTCAGATTCATCTATTCGACCAATACAAAGAACTTCAAAGAGTGCCCCAAAGATTCTACCGGAGAGTCAAGACGAAAACGTGTGCCAACCCCTATGCATAGATTCCCAAGGTCACGGAACCCGCAAGTTGATCACCAAAACATACATCAAGTGGATCATAGAATACCCCATTGTCACCATGGGTATCCCACGCAAGACATACATCAAGTGTTCTCAAATCCTTAAACACTCAATCTGATAAGATAACTTCAAAGGGAAAACTCAATCCATTACAAGAGAGTAGAGGGGGAGAAACATCATAGGATCCAAATATGATAGCAAAGCTCGCGATACATCAAGATCGTACCACCTCAAGAACACGAGAGAGAGGGAGAGAGAGATCAAACACATAGCTACTGGTACATACCCTCAACCCCGAGGGAGAACTACTCCCTCCTTGTCATGGAGAGCACCGGGATGATGAAGATGGCCACCGGAGAGGGGTTCCCCCTCCGGCAGGGTGCCGGAACGGGTCTAGATTGGTTTTCGGTGGCTACGGAGGCTTCTGGTGGCGGAACTCCCGATCAATTATGCTCCCTGAAGTGTTTAGGGTATGTGGGTATATATGGGAGGAAGAAGTACGTCGGTGGACCTCCGGGCTATCCACGAGGCAGGGGGCGCGCCCCCCACCCTCGTGGGCAGCCCGAGACTCTCCTAGTCCATCTTCGATACTCCGTGGGCTTCTTCTATTCCAAAAATAAGTTCCGTGAAGTTTCAGGTCAATTGGACTCCGTTTGATTTTCCTTTTCTGTGATACTCTAAAACAAGGGGAAAAACAGAAACTGGCACTGGGCTCTGGGTTAATAGGTTAGTCCCAAAAATAATATAAAAGTGTCTAATAAAGCCCATAAACATCCAAAACAGATAATATAATAGCATGGAACAATAAAAAATTATAGATACGTTGGAGATGTATCAACATCCCCAAGCTTAATTCCTACTCGTCCTCGAGTAGGTAAATGATAAAAACAGAATTTTTGATGTGGAATGTGTCGGTGTACTAGAGTAGGGGTACCCTAGTATCCCGAACTTGTGCACGGGCAGTCGCAGCATCCCGCGGCAAGGCTTGCCGGGTGACCGCCAAGGTCCTCCGTGGTTCCTTTGGAGCCATTCAAGGACAAAGTATCCAAACCAAGGCACCTCAAGACCCCAGCAAGAGGAGCTTGCCGGGAAGGCCAACTAAGGCACCTCAAGACCCCGACAAGAGGAGCTTGCCGGGAAGGCCAACCAAGGCATCTCAAGGAGCTTGCCGCGACGCGCCACGCGTCCCGGCAAGGCCCGGTGAGCGACAAGCTCCCGGGCCCGACAAGACAACAACCGCGGCAAGGCGCTTGCCGTGGCAAGCCACCACTCTGTGCCCGCGCTCCAGCACATCCACCAACGTGTCGCTCTGGGACCCTTCCAGGCATACGTGGCGGGAGGCTGTGCAGCCTGCGGTGCGCGGTGGCAAGCGGCGCTGACAAGATCGCCATCATGGTGAGCGGTGGCGTCCCTAACGGTCCCTTTTGCACTATTTGGGCGACGCAGACGGGCATTTAATGCCCTTGTCCCCTGCCGTCAGGGTTAGGTATGATACACTGTAGCAGGTAGTTGTACCAGCCGCAGCACCTTTCCATTTTTACCCTTGTCTACGTTGCCACCTGTCGGTGACCCCTTGAGCATATAAAAGGAGGCCCATGCGCAACGTAGAGGGAGGAGAGAACACTCACGCTCGGTCTCGTTAGCTGCTGGGGGTAATGTAGCACTCCGCGCTCCCGAGCAAGAACTCAATACAAACCACAAAGCAGGAGTAGGGTTTTACGCATCCGTGCGGCCCGAACCTGGGTAAACTACTCGTGTGCTTCGCCTCGATCCGTTCTTCGTGCGACCCTCGCCCCCGCCGAACCAAAAGGGACTCGGTCCGCCAGTCCCATAGGTGTTCGTGGATTAGTCCCCCGACATCCTTGGCGCGCCAGGTAGGGGGCGTCAAGGTTGTGTGAACCAGATCCGGCGTTCACGCGAGCTAGATCTTCATCATCTTCATCGACATGCCACCGAAGAAGAAGGCTTCGGAGGCGGCTGCTCCGTCCGCGCTGAACCCACCACCGCCGGAGCAAACGGCTGATGGGGCAGACGCCGGCGGAAGAACGGGCGTCGACGAGGGAGCTCACGGTGCTGCCAGGTCCAAGGACAAGGTTGCGCTGCCCATCGGCGGCGTAGCCGGCTCCCACAACGACCGGGCGCACTCCAAGACCTCGGCGTCCGTGCATGCACCGCGCCCATCTCAGGAGGCGCGGGACCGGCAGCGTCATGGTACTCACGGTACCATGCGTTTGCTGGACCAAGATCGAGCTGGCGGATCTCGGAGTGCTCAAGACCAGCATGCACGCCAACATGCTGGCACGAGCGAGGCACGGTCGCCTGGATGGGATACTGCTCCTTCTAACATAGTTAGAAGTCCGAGCATATCCCGCTCCTCGCACCGTTCGCCACCGCCACCCGCCACTCCAGCAGAAGCTTTGGCGCGAGCTCAACTGCTCCTGGACTACCCTCCAACGGCAGACAAGATCGATGACTGGAGGGCCACCATTAAGAATCTCATCGGCTTCGCCAACGGCGACGCTCTACGGCAGCCGAGCACGTCGCAGCCGCGGCAAGTCAGCCAGGCACGTGCCGGTGGCGACAAGACCGGTGGGGGTGCAACCACTGTGCACTCCCCGCCCCGAAGGCCAAGATCGCCGACTCGCCGGATCCACCTCGACAGCGACTCCACCGCGTCATCAGATCCACGAGCTCGTCGCGACCAGCGCCAAGTTCTTCATGACCGACAGCAAGAAGACGCTCGTACTCGCATCGAGCGCCGAAGAGAAGCGCGACGCCAAATCGAGTCACTGGCCAGACACCTTTCGCTCTAGTCTATGGAGCAGAGGAAGTTCTCCCCACGGAACTCGTATACGGGTCACCTCGAGTGCTCGCTTATGATAAGCTTGAGCAAGAGCAGCTGCGACAAGATGACGCGCTGCTCCTTGAGGAAGACCGTCTTCGGGCTGCTGTACGAGCTGCTCGCTACCAGCAAGCTTTGCGCCGCTACCATAGCCGCAAAGTTAACGCCAGAAGTATCGAGGAAGGCGACCTTGTTCTTCGGCGCGTTCAATCCGCCAAGAATTCCAACAAGTTGACGCCGAAGTGGGAAGGCCCTTACCGGGTGAAACAAGTCACTAGGCCCGGCGATGTCCGCCTTGAGACCGAACATAGCATTCCGGTGAGCAATTCCTGGAACATTGAGCATCTTCGTAAGTTTTACCCGTAAGGCGCGGTTGCCAGAACCTGTTCCGGCAACCACCTTTTGTACAAGTCTTGCCGCTATTGCATATAATCCTTTGTACAAAGCCGGGCGCAGACCCCGTGCATAAGTAAAGCTCATGTGCTCCGCACATCTTGTCAATTTCATGCTTTCTATTTTTTGCATATGTGATCTGACACTTTGTGCAGCACCTACTCCCCGGTAAGCAATAACGAGCCGTAAGGCTCCATATCTTTATTTTCTCTTCTTTCTTTTTTCTCAAGGAAAGGAAGGTTCCCTCGCCCACAAGTTTGCCGGGGGGAAAGGAGAAGATAATGGTATGGACCAGGCGTCGTTCAAGAAAGTTTCGCCTTACCGGGAAGCAAACAACAGAAAAGATAAGTTGCCAAAGTTTGAGCAATCAGATTTTTAAAATTTTTAAGTTATCTCCCTTGAACGATCGCACTTTGTATGGAAAACCTGTGCGGAGAGGAACCAACTCGTAGCTAGTTGCACCCTTACTTTTTTTCGAGTCCGCTCAACAACTTAAGTGAGCTGCGACTAGTTGCGACAAGGTTTCTTGTCGGTAGCAGCACCGCCAGCAGGCTGCTGACGTCCCGCACTCAGCGCTCGCGGCTAAGGTGCCTGCACCGGCAAGTTCCCTAAAAGCGTAGGGCAAAAACATACAAAGGGAGGAATCAAGTAAAGGGAATAACATTGCAATCATTACCCAGAATACAGTTATATTACAAGATAGCCTGTCGCGGCTCTAACAGATTGTTTTCATAACATGGCCAGCAGCGACAAGAAAAGAAGAAAACGGGCGGCCTAGTCTACGCGATCGCCCTCAATCCTCTTGATCCCGCTCACCTTGTCCACAATGGGTGCGACAAGGGTCTTGAGCGCCTCCAAATCGGCATCCGGCGGCAGGCTCTTGAGGACGTTGGTGAGGTTGAGCCCCGGGTTGCGGAAGGCCACCTTCACCAACACCTTTTGAAGAGCTCCCACGCAGATCTTGCGTGACTCGTCGGCCAGCTGCTTTGGGATCCCCTCCCGGAGTCGCTGGAGGGCCGTCGCCACGCCTTTGAAGAACAAGATGAGCTTGGCGCTGGGTTGGAGGTTCTCGTCGGAGGGATACCCGAGATCCTCCATCCCCAGCTGCGCCAGCTCCCTGTCAATGTCTGCGGCAACATTCACAAGACCCTCCGTCCAGTGCTCCACATTTTCCCTAAAAGCATTCTGGGCGGCGGCAGCACTCTCCAACAGCGCCTTGTCGGCCTTGATCTCCTCCTTCAAGGCCACCTCCTGCTCCTTGGCACCGTCCAGTGTCTTGGTCAAAGTGGTCAGCTTTAACTCAAGATCTGCGTTGGAGTCCTTGGTGGCGCTAAGCTCTTCGCCACTCGCCTTGAGATCGGCCTCCAGCTGTGCCACCTTGGTCTCCAGCTCCTTCTTGGCGGCCTCGGCGGCTGCGGCAGCATCCTCTGCTTGCTTAAGGGCTCCACCGAAGTTCTGCTCACGCGCGGCAAGCTCCTCCTCATGGCTGTCGAGGTTAACTTTCCGCTGCGCCAGCTCGCCCTCCTGCGTAGACAGCTTCTCAGTGGCAAGCCGCTGTTGCTCTTCAACATCGGCCTTCTCGAGGAAGAAGGCCTTCTGCTCTTCGGCGAGTTGCTCCCGCTCATCTGCCAGGGACCGGAGAGCTTCCTGGTGGAGACCCCGAAGCTCCTCCGCGCGCTTCTCGATATCCGCTCCCGCCTTCGCGACAAGTGCCTCGCGGGATTCCAACTTGGCTTGCCGCGCGCGGTAGAGCGACAACAGCTTCCACAGCAACCGCTCCTCCTCAGGCTCGCCGCTGCTGCTACTCGGCGCATCAACCAGCGTCAGCCCAGCGGAGGCGAGCACCTCTCCGTCGAAGCTCTCTCCCTCGACCGGCGCCCTGGAGCATGACGCCCAGGGGAGGTTGATGAAGACGCCATTGCCGGCCTTCAAGTAGACGCCTGGCTGGGGCTCTTCGGAGCCTGGCGCTGCGGTAGCGGCGGACGGGTCGGCGGTCGACGTAGCGCCTGGCGCTCCTGCGGCCTCAGGGCCGTCAGTGCGATCGCCAGACCCCCCGCCTGCTTCTGCGGTGGCAGCTTTGGCGGCCTCTGCGCCGGCGGGATCGTCAGCAGCAGATAGGTCTGACGGCCAGAACAGGGAGAAGAGTCAAGCCAATATCCAAAAAAGAAGATCAAAAGAAGAAGAACCCAAGGGAAGTTTTGAAGCGAGAAGATTACCTATACCGGGTTCTGCAGTCATGGTCCCCGCCGCCGGAGGGCCGCTGGTGCTGTCCCTTGCCGGAGAGCTCTCCCTTGCCGGAGACTTCTCCCTTGCCGGAGAACTCTCCCTTGCCGGAGGACTCTTCCTTGGCATTTCGGGGGTGGCCTCCGGGCGCTCCTGGTGGGGCTGCTCTGCTCCTACACAAACCAACAGTCAGATATCAGCAAATACAGAGTATCCATGCGCGCCTCACAGCGGAAAGCGAACCATATACTTACGCTGGGGGCTGCTCTGGAGAAAAGTTGCCGGGTCCGGCAAGGTTGTCTCGGACGCACCCCCTGCTGTCGCAGTGGATTCGTCCTCGATGATAATCACCGGGACCTTGGCTCTCTTCGCTGCTCTCTGGGCCAGAGTCCTAAAGAGGAACAAGTTCAGGGTAAAGCAAATGAGATACAAGACAAACAGCAAGAATTGAAGAACTGCAAGTACAACAAGAGAATCTTACTCTTCTTCTTCTTCCTCGTCGGAGCTGAACGCGGAGAAGTCGAAGTCCGGCTCACGTCCAGCGCGAGGAGGCGGAGGAGTGGTTTCCCTTGGCCGCTTGGTGGGACAGTGGCGGTGGTCTGAGACGACCCCGCTCCGGCTGCCGCCGCGGCGTGAGAAGCGGCAGGAGCAGAAGCGGTGGTCCGGGAGGACCCCGCTCTAGTTGCCGCAACAGCGTGAGGTGCTCCCGCGGCAACAGTGCTTGCCGCGGTGGAGCGTGTCGCGCGGCGCGGCGGCTGTTTTCTCGCTTGCCGCTCCGCTACGTCCCCGGCCTTGCGGAGATGCCTTCTTGGTGGAGATGGAGGCTCTGCTTGCGGCGAGCTGCCTGAAGATGAGGAGGAAGAGGAGTTGATCTCCAGCGAGCCGCTCGTATCCTTGGCGGGCTTGCTCGACTCGATGCCATGCCCGGCAAGTTCTTTCTCGCCGACGGGCTCCTCTCGCTCGGCACGGCTTCCCGCCTCTGCTGCATCTGCCTCCTCCACGGTGAATCCAAATTCGCCCGCAGCTGCGGCTGCCGCCGCCTCTTCCAGCCTAGTGGCGATGCGTGTCATCTCTGCATCGGTGGTGTCGCGGGTGAGGCTGTCCTTCTCGTCGGGGCGGACCGGCACTTCTACCAAGCCATCGAAGAATTGCTGCACGACGTCGTCCGCAGGCTCTTGCCAAGTTGGGACAATTCCATGCGAGTCGCACAGCGGCATCATTGCACGGATGTGGTCGAGCGCGGAGTTGTTACACAGCAGAACGACGCCCCCCAGCAACCTGAACACTTCGGGATGTTGAGGGTCGTACTTAAACAGCTCCTGGAGCATCGCGTTAAGCTCCAGAACAGTGAAGTTGAAGTTGAGGCCCGGGCGCAGCCTCATGATGTCCGCCGCATTCTTGAATTCCCAGGTGGGTCTCCCCCGTTCCTGCAGGGGGGCGATGCGGCGACGAAGAAAATCTGCGCCAACAGCGCCTACAGTGAGCCCGGCAAGCCTGAGGCGTAGGATCCGGGTGACGGCAATCTTCAGCCTATCGTCTTCCGGGGCCACGTCACTCCAATCGCTGCCGCATGCTACTGGGGTTTGGCGCCGGGTGGTAAACGGCTGCGGGTTCTCCTCGTCAATCCAGCACCAGTCTGCTCTCCATTCCTCCCACTTGCCGCGGAACTCTCCCTCCAGATAGGTGTCCTTCTTGCCGTCCCTCGAGATCCAGGCGATTCTGCCGGATAAAGGCTCTCCTCTCTCTACTCGGGGCATAAAGAAGTGGCGAAAAAGGGCTACATTGGGATGGACTCCGACGAAGTTTTCACAGAGATGTGCGAAAACTGCCATGGTCAGAACAGCATTGGGGGTGAAATCAAGGTGGTGGAACCCGTAGGTGTTAATAATGTCGCAGAAGAATTCAGAGAAAGGCGGGCAGAGCCCGCAATAGAAGAACAAGGCGAAGAAAGGATATCCGTTTGGAGCCCTCTTCCAAGCGGCTGCAGGAAGTACCTCCGTGCGTGGATGCGCTCGCGTCTCCGTCGACCAGAAGAGGTAGTAGTTCTCCCTCAGCTCCCTCGCGGCGATCTTGGGGGGGGGGAGACTGCCCGCTCCTTTCGCAGCGCCGCAAGCCGCTGCGCCTCGGTCGACTTCACAACCTTCCCCTTGTCGGCTTTTGGAGCCATGGCGGAAGTGGTGGAGGAGGTCGACGGCGTTGGTGGTGCTGGTGGCGATGGGGGCGGAGCACTGCTCTCTTTCGGCTTTGGGAAGATGAGGGAGCGGCGGAGATTTCCGAGATTGAAGCAGTAACCGGCGAATGGGCGAACTACCCCTGTTTCCCCTGCTTATAAAGAGGGAGGGGGCAGACGTTCCGCATTTCCGAATAAAGAAACCACCCACGATCTCTCCCACGACGCCGCATTCAACGCGTGCCGTTCGGGGAGGGCGCGGTGGATACGGGGAGAGATACGGCGTAACCTAGGCCGCGCGTGCCCGTGCCCTGTTTTGGGCCTGGCCCAACAACGCTCGGCAATGTGTATGGCCCAGGCCCGGGGGCTCCTGTCGGTGTACTAGAGTAGGGGTACCCTAGTATCCCGAACTTGTGCACGGGCAGTCGCAGCATCCCGCGGCAAGGCTTGCCGGGTGACCGCCAAGGTCCTCCGTGGTTCCTTTGGAGCCATTCAAGGACAAAGTATCCAAACCAAGGCACCTCAAGACCCCGGCAAGAGGAGCTTGCCGGGAAGGCCAACTAAGGCACCTCAAGACCCCGGCAAGAGGAGCTTGCCGGGAAGGCCAACCAAGGCATCTCAAGGAGCTTGCCGCGATGCGCCACCCGTCCCGGCAAGGCCCGGTGAGCGACAAGCTCCCGGGCCCGACAAGACAACAACCGCGGCAAGGCGCTTGCCGCGGCAAGCCACCACTCTGTGCCCGCGCTCCAGCACATCCACCAACGTGTCGCTCTGGGACCCTTCCAAGCGTACGTGGCGGGAGGCTGTGCAGCCTGCGGTGCGCGGTGGCAAGCGGCGCTGACAAGATCGCCATCGTGGCCAGCGGTGGCATCCCTGACGGTCCCTTTTGCACTATTTAGGCGACGCAGACGGGCATTTAATGCCCTTGTCCCCTGCCGTCAGGGTTTGGTATGATACACTGTAGCAGGTAGCTGTACCAACCACAACACCTTTCAATTTTTACCCTTTTCTACGTTGCCACCTGTCGGTGACCCCTTGAGCATATAAAAGGAGGCCCATGCGCAACGTAGAGGGAGGAGAGAACACTCACGCTCGGTCTCGTTAGCTGCTGGGGGGTACTTTAGCACTCCGCGCTCCCGAGCAAGAACTCAATACAAACCACAAAGCAGGAGTAGGGTTTTACGCATCCGTGCGGCCCGAACCTGGGTAAACTGCTCGTGTGCTTCGCCTTGATCTGCTCTTCGTGCGACCCTCGCCCCTGCCGAACCGAAAGGGACTCGGTCCGCCAGTCCCATAGGTGTTCGTGGATTAGTCCCCCGACAGAATGCTACCTAACATATTCATCATGTATTTCCCATTATTGTAGCAAGAATATTCAGATCCATAAGATTCAAGTCAAAAGTTTAATATTGACATAAAAATAATAATACTTCAAGCATACTAACTAAGCAATCATGTCTTCTCAAAATAACATGGCCAAAGAACGTTCATCCCTACAAAATCATATAGTTTGGTCATGCTCCATTTTCGTCACACAAGAATGCTCTCATCATGCACAACCCCGATGACAAGCCAAGGAATTGTTTCATACTTTAGTAATCTCAAACCTTTTTCAACTTTCACGCAATACGTGAGCGTGAGCCATGGATATAGCACTATGGGTGGAATAGAATATAATGAGGGGGTTATGTGGAGAAGACAAAAAGGAGGAAGTCTCACAGCGACGCGGCTAATCAATGGGATAGGTAGATGCCCATCAATTGATGTCAATGCAAGGAGTAGGGATTGCCATGCAACAGATGCACTAGAGCTATAAATGTATGAAAGATCAACAAAAGAAACTAAGTGGGTGTGCATCTAACTTGCTTGCTCACGAAGACCTAGAGCATTTGAGGAAGCCCATTGTTGGAATATACAAGCCAAGTTCTATAATGAAAAATTCCCACTAGTATATGAAAGTGACAAAACAAGAGACTCTCTATCATGAAGATCATGGTGCTACTTTGAAGCACAAGTGTGGAAAAAAGGATAGTAGCATTGTCCTTTTTTTATTTGGCCTTCCCATTTTTTGGGACAATGCTCTATTAATGATGATCATCACACTTCTATTTATTTACAACTCAAGAATTACAACTCGATACTAGAACAAAGTATGAATCTATATGAATGCCTCCGGCGGTGTACCGGGATGTGCAATGACTCAAGAGTGACATGTATGGAAGAATTATGAACGGTGGCTTTGCCACAAATACGATGTCAACTACATGATCATGCAAAGCAATATGACAATGATGAAGCGTGTCATAATAAACGGAATGGTGGAAAGTTGCATGGCAATATATCTCGGAATGGCTATGGAAATGCCATAATAGGTAGGTATGGTGGCTGTTTTGAGGAAGATATAAGGAGGTTTATGTGTGAAAGAGCGTATCATATCACGGGGTTTGGATGCACCGGCGAAGTTTGCACCAACTCTCAATGTGGGAAAGGGCAATGCACGGTACCGAAGAGGCTAGCAATGATGGAAGGGTAAGAGTGCGTATAATCCACGGACTCAACATTAGTCATAAAGAACTCACATACTTATTGCAAAAATCTACAAGTCATCAAAAACCAAGTATTACGCGCATGCTCCTAGGGGGATAGATTGGTAGGAAAAGACCATTGCTCGTCCCCGACTGCCGCTCATAAGGAAGACAATCAAATAACACCTCATGATTCAAATTTGTTACACAACGTTTACCATACGTGCATCCTACGGGACTTGAAACTTCAACACAAGTATTCCTCAAATTCACAACTACCCAGCTAGCACAACTTTGATATCACTATCTCCATATCTCAAAACAATCATCAAGTATCAAACTTCTCTTAGTATTCAATGCACTTATATGAAAGTTTTTATTATATCCCTCTTGGATGCCCATCATATTAGGACTAAATTCATAACCAAAGCAAATTACCATGCTGTTTAGGACTCTCAAAATAATATATGTGAAGCATCAGAGATCAATAGTTTCTATAAAACAAATCCACCACCTTGTTCTAAAAGATATAAGTGAAGTACTAGAGCAAAACTATATAACTCAAAAGATATAAGTGAAGCACATAGAGTATTCTAATAATTTTCGAATCATGTGTGTCTCTCTCAAAAGGTGTGTACAGAAAAGATGATTGTGGTAAACTAAAAAGCAAATACTCAAATCATACAAGACGCTCCAAGCAAAACACCTATCATGTGGTGAAAAAAATATAGCTCCAAGTAAAGTTACCGATGGAAGTAGACGAAAGAGGGGATGCCTTCCGGGGCATCCCCAAGCTTTGGATTTTTGGTGTCCTTAGATTATCTTGGGGGTGCCATGGGAATCCCCAAGCTTAGGCTCTTGCCACTCCTTGTTCCATAATCCATCAAATCCTTACCCAAAACTTGAAAACTTCACAACACAAAACTTAAAGTAGAAAATCTCGTGAGCTCCGTTAGCGAAAGAAAACAAAACACCACTTCAAGGTACTGTAATGAACTAATTCTTTATTTATATTGGTGTTAAACCTACTGTATTCCAACTTATATATGGTTTATAAACTACTTTACTAGCCATAGATTCATTAAAATAAGCAAACAACACACGAAAAACAGAATCTGTCAAAAACAGAACAGTCTGTAGTAATCTGTAGCTAGCGCAAGATCTGGAACCCCAAAAATTCTGACATAAATTGCTGGACGTGAGGAATTATATATTAATCATATGCAAAAATAATTAACTAAATATCACTCTCCAATAAAAAATGGCAGCTAATCTCGTGAGCGCTAAAGTTTCGGTTTTTTACAACAAGATCAACAAGACTTTCCCCAAGTCTTCCCAACGGTTCTACTTGGCACAAACACTAATTAAAACATAAAAACTCAATCATAACAGAGGCTAGATAAATTATTTATTACTAAACAGGAGCAAAAAGCAATGAATAAAAATAAAGTTGGGTTGCCTCCCAACAACCGCTATCGTTTAACGCCCCTAGCTAGGCATGATGATTTCAACGATGCTCAGATAAAAGATAAGAATTGTAACATAAAGAGAGCATCATGAAGGATATGACTAGCACATTTAAGTCTAACCCACTTCCTATGCATAGGGATTTTGTGAGAAAACAACTTGTGGGAACAAGAATCAACTTGCATAGGAAGGTAAAACAAGCATAACTTCAAAACTTTAAGCACATAGAGAGGAAACTTGATATTATTGCAATTCCTAGAAGCATAAGTTCCTCCCTCATAATAATTTTCAGTAGAATCATGAATGAATTCAAAAATATAACCAGCACCTAAAGCATTCTTTTCATGATCTACAAGCATAGAAAATTTACTACTCTCCACATAAGCAAGATTCTTCTCATTCGGAATAGTGGAAGTATCATAAGAAACTCGAATACTATAAATTGTTTCCACATTAAAAGAGTAACGTTCAGAAAAAGGGTAATCATAATCATGACAAGTTTTATAAATATAATCATCACTACTTTTTATAGCATATGTATCATCACAATAGTTGTCATAAGTAGCAACTTTGTTCTCATCATAATCGATTGAAACCTCTTCCAAGATAGTGGAATCATCACTAAATAAAGTCATGACCTCTCCTAATCCACTTTCATAATTATCATAATAAGATTCTACATCCTCCAAAATAGTGGGATCATTACTTCCTAAAGTTGACACTCTTCCAAACCCACTTTCATCAATATAATCATCATAAGTAGGAGGCATGCTATCATCATTATAAATTTGCATATCAAAACTTGGGAGACTAAAAGTATCATGTTCATTAAATGTAGCATCCCCAAGCTTGGGAAAAACATTAATTGCAGCAAATATATTCTCAAAAACATCATCTTCATCAAACATAGTATCCCCAAGCTTGGGCCTTTTCATATCATAAGCATAATCACTCTCATCACTAATAGTATGGATAACACCAATAGTATAGCAATTATCATCATCATAATGAGTAGTAGGAGTAACATCATTTGGGAGGGATACCTTTTTACCTTTGCTTCTCCGTTTTTTCTTTTTCTTCTTCACATCATGTGTGGGTTCAACCCTCTTTTTGGAGCTCCTCATTAATGAGATTGGTTGAATAAAAGGCTCATCCTCGTTACCTGATTCATCATAAGAAATAATAGGAGGATATTGGGAAGTCTCTTCCCTTTCATTAGTATTCTCTTCATCCTCTATTTGTTTTCTTTTCTTTATGTAATTGGAAATATAAGGGTTTTCAATGCAATTCACCGCACAATACATATAAATTTCCTCTAGATCAAAATCAAGAAATTTATTGAGATTAAATTTTGGAATACCCTCAGTTATACGTTTAATTTCTTCATAACCCAAAAGAAGACTAAGCTCTTTATGATGCTCAAGGTTAATCAAGTTATCACAAGTTTTGGACACGACTTGAACATGAAACAGATAGCATTGGAGCTTTAAATGACCATGTTCATTGCAAAGTTCACAAGGATGGCGATAAATATTGAATCTTTCAGCACAAACACCTAGCCTTTCTTGCAACAATTTAGTTCCTAAATGATTATGCCTCTTACAATATCTATCTTCCCTATTTGGTGTGTACTTGCAAACCCAATGCACTCCACAAAAATTGACATGTTTATAGGAGACATTTTCATCATAACTAGTGCAATCATCATTAGTACTATGGATATTCAAGGAGTTCATATTAACAACATTGCAATCATGCTCATCATTCAAATATTTAGTGCCAAACATTTTAATGCATTCTTCTTCTAACACTATGGCACAATTTTCCTTTCCATCATACTCATGAAAGATATTAAAAAATGAAGCGTATGAGGCAAACTTAATTCCATTTTTTTTGTAATTTTATTTTATAAACTAAACTAGTGATAAAACAAGAAACTAAAAGACTCGATTGCAAGATCTAAAGATATACCTTCAAGCACTAACCTCCCCGGCAACGGCGCCAGAAAAGAGCTTGATGTCTACTACACAACCTTCTTCTTGTAGACGTTGTTGGGCCTCCAAGTGCAGAGGTTTGTAGGACAGTAGCAAATTTCCCTCAAGTGGATGACCTAAAGTTTATCAATCCGTAGGAGGCGTAGGATGAAGATGGTCTCTCTCAAACAACCCTGCAACCAAATAACAAAGAGTCTCTTGTGTCCCCAACACACCCAATACAATGGTAAATTGTATAGGTGCACTAGTTCGCCGAAGAGATGGTGATACAAGTGCAATATGGATACTAGATAATAGTTTTTGTAATCTGAAAATATAAAAACAGCAAGGTAACTAATGATAAAAGTGAGTGTAAACGGTATTGCAATGCGTTGAAACAAGGCCTAGGATTCATACTTTCACTAGTGTAAGTTCTCTCAACAATAATAACATAATTGGATCATATAACTATCCCTCAACATGCAACAAAGAGTCACTCCAAAGTCACTAATAGCGGAGAACAAACGAAGAGATTATGGTAGGGTATGAAACCACCTCAAAGTTATTCTTTCCAATCAATCTGTTGGGCTATTCCAATAAGTGTCACAAACAGCCCTAGAGTTCATACTAGAATAACACCTTAAGACACAAATCAACAAAAACCCTAATGTCACCTAGATACTCCAATGTCACCACAAGTATCCGTGGGTATGATTATACGATATGCATCACACAATCTCAGATTCATCTATTCAAGCAATACAAAGAACTTCAAAGAGTGCCCCAAAGATTCTACCAGAGAGTCAAGACGAAAACGTGTGCCAACCCCTATGCATAGATTCCCAAGGTCAGGAACCCGCAAGTTGATCACCAAAACATACATCAAGTGGATCATAGAATACCCCATTGTCACCACGGGTATCCACGCAAGACATACATCAAGTTTTCTCAAATCCTTAAAGACTCAATCCGATAAGATAACTTCAAAGGGAAAACTCAATCCATTACAAGAGAGTAGAGGGGGAGAAACATCATAGGATCCAAATATAATAGCAAAGCTCGCGATACATCAAGATCGTACCACCTCAAGAACACGAGAGAGAGAGAGATCAAACACATAGCTACTGGTACATACCCTCGGCCCCAAGGGAGAACTACTCCCTCCTTGTCATGGAGAGCACCGGGATGATGAAGATGGCCACCGGTGAGGGATTCCCCCTCCGGCAGGGTGCCGGAACGGGTCTAGATTGGTTTTTGATGGCTACAGAGGCTTCTGGCGGCGGAACTCCCGATCTATTGTGTTCCCTGATGTTTTTAGGGTATATGGGTATATATAGGAGGAACAAGTACGTCGGTGGATCTCCGGGCAGTCCATGAGGCAGGGGGCGCGCCCAGGGGGGTGGGCGCACTCCCCTCCCTCGTGGGCAGCACGGGACTCTCCTGATCCATCTCCGATACTCTGTGGGCTTCTTCTGGTCCAAAAATAAGTTCCGTGAAGTTTCAGGTCAATTGCAATTTGTTTGATTTTCCTTTCCTTCGATACTCTAAAACAAGGAAAAAAACAGAAACTAGCACTGGGCTCTGGGTTAATAGGTTAGCCCCAAAAATAATATAAAAGTGTCTAATAAAGCCGATAAACATCCAAAACAGATAATATAATAGCATGGAACAATCAAAAATTATAGATACGTTGGAGACGTATCAGCATCCCCAAGCTTAATTCTTGCTCGTCCTCGAGTAGGTAAATGATAAAAACAAAAAAATTGATGTGGAATGCTACCTAACATATTTCTCTAAGTAATTCTTATGGATCTTATGGATCTGAGTATTCTTGCCAAAATGAAGAGAATTGCTTAGAGAAATATGTTAGGTAGCATTCCAAATCAAAAATTCTGTTTTTTATCATTTACCTACTCGAGGGCGAGCAGGAATTAAGCTTGGGGATGCTGATATGTCTCCAGCGTATCTATAATTTTTTATTGTTCCATGCTATTATATTATCTGTTTTGGATGTTTATGGGCTTTATTATGCACTTTTATATTATTTTTGGGACTAACCTATTAACCCAAAGCCCAGCGCCAGTTTCTGTTTTTTCCTTGTTTTAGAGTATCACGGAAAAGGAAAATCAAACGGAGTCCAATTGACCTGAAACTTCACGGAACTTATTTTTGGACCAGAAGAAGCCCACGGAGTATCGCGGACAGCCCGGAGATCCACCGACGTACTTCTTCCTCCTATATATACCCATATACCCTAAAAACATCAGGGAACACAATAGATCGGGAGTTCCGCCGCCAGAAGCCTCTGTAGCCATCAAAAACCAATCTAGACCCGTTCCGGCACCCTGCCGGAGGGGTAATCCCTCACCGGTGGCCATCTTCATCATCCCGGTGCTCTCCATGATGAGGAGGGAGTAGTTCTCCCTCGGGGCTGAGGGTATGTACCAGTAGCTATGAGTTTGATCTCTCTCTCTCGCTCGTGTTCTTGAGGTGGTACGATCTTGATGTATCGCGAGCTTTGCTATTATAGTTGGATCTTATGATGTTTCTCCCCCTCTACTCTCTTGTAATGGATTGAGTTTTCCCTTTGAAGTTATCTTATCGGATTGAGTCTTTAAGGATTTGAGAACACTTGATGTATGTCTTGCGTGGGATACCCGTGGTGACAATGGGGTATTCTATTGATCCACTTGATGTATGTTTTGGTGATCAACTTCCAGGTTCCGCCCATGAACCTATGCATAGGGGTTGGCACATGTTTTCGTCTTGACTCTCCGGTAGAAACTTTGGGGCACTCTTTGAAGTTCTTTGTGTTGGTTGAATAGATGAATCTGAGATTGTGTGATGCATATCGTATAATCATGCCCACGGATACTTGAGGTGACATTGGAGTATCTAGGTGACATTAGGGTTTTGGTTGATTTGTGTCTTAAGGTGTTATTCTAATACGAACTCTAGGATAGATTGAACGGAAAGAATTGCTTCGTGTTATTTTACTACGGACTCTTGAATAGATCGATCAAAAAGGATAACTTTGAGGTGGTTTCGAACCCTACCATGATCTCTTCGTTTGTTCTCCACTATTAGTGACTTTGGAGTGACTCTTTGTTGCGTGTTGTGGGATAGTTATATGATCCAATTATGTTACTATTGTTGAGAGGACTTGCACTAGTGAAAGTATGAACCCTAGGCCTTGTTTCAATGCATTGCAATACCGTTTGTGCTCCCTTTTATCATTAGTTACCTTGTTGTTTTTATATTTTCAGATTACAAATACCTTTATCTACCATCCATATACCACTTGTATCATCATCTCTTCGCCGAACTAGTGCACCTATACAATTTACCATTGTATTAGGTGTGTTGGGGACACAAGAGACTCTTTTTTATTTGGTTGCAAGGTTGCTTGAGAGAGACCATCTTCATCCTATGCCTCCTACGGATTGATAAACCTTAGGTCATCCACTTGAGGGAAATTTGCTACTGTCCTTCAAACCTCTGCACTTGGAGGCCCAACAACATCTATAAGAAGAAGGTTGTGTAGTAGACATCACCATGCTTGGTGTCTGGTTCCGCTGCGAGCACGCCTACTCCCTTGCACTTCACGTCCTTGGCCTTGGTCTTCTTCTCCTCTAGGTTCGCAGCAGGGAGCTTGAGGAGGGAGAGGCGCCCCTCCTCAGCTCTAGCACACTTGGTCGCGATGTTGAACAGCTCCAGGGTCGTGCACAACTCTTCATGTATGGCGAGCTCCTCCTTCATCTTGACGTCGCGGATGCCGTCGGAGAATGCTGAGATGATGGTCTCGTCGGTCACCTTGGGGATCTTGATCCGTGCGCTGTTGAAGCGCTGAATGTACTTTTGCAGGGTCTCTCCTGGTTGTTGCTTGATGCGGTGCAGATCACCCGCGATCGGGGGGCGGTCGCGAGTGCCTTGGAAGTTGGCGATGAAGCGGGTGCGCATTTCGTCCCAGGAGGAAATTGAGCCTGGAGGCAGGTTCACGAGCCAGGAGCGGGCGCCCTCCTTGAGAGCCATGGAATACCAGTTCGCCATGACTTTCTCGTCGCCGTTGGCCCCTTCGATGCTCAGCTCGTAGAGCTGCAGGAAGTCCTCGGGGTAGGGAGTGTCGTCATAGCGAGGAGGCAGATTCGGCTTGAACTTGCCCGGCCAGGCGACACTACGCAGCTCGGGGGTGAAGGTGCGGCAGCCAGCTGTGGTCACTGGGACCCGCCTTGGGGGTGGACATTGGTCTTGATGGGTCAGCGCCCTGCCACTACAGGTGGCGCGCGGTCTTGCTACAGCAGCCGGTCCCATTGCGGTGGTGCGAAGAGCGACGGAGCATTTTCTTGCGGTCGAGGGACTTCTTGACAGCTTCTTTCTTCACGTGCGGGTGTGGGACACGGTGGGTCGCATCGTGGAGCCGCGTGTCTTGGCTCCAGGGCGCCATCTTGGGGCTGAGGTGGTGGAGGCGCTCCATGAGCTACATCGCCCGTAGCTGGCGGAGGGCGAGGCGGAGAGAGGGACAGCGCAGGGGAGCCCCCTGCGGCGCGGACATGCTCGGCGATGCGGTCGAGCCAGTCCTCGTAGAGGTCGTCGACCGGGCGGTAGCGCAGGAGCTCGTGCGCCATGAGGGGCGCGGCCCGCGCGTCCATGGGAGGGCGACGTGCATGGGAAGAAGAACCGGCCGAGGTCAGCGATGGAGTGGCGATGTGGCCGTCCTGCCGCATCGAGGGGTGCAGCGAGGATGCTTGCTGCTTGTTCCCCGTCGGGCCGGTGGTGGCATTGGCGGCAGGCGATGGGGAACGACGAGGTGGCCTGCCGACGGGAGCCGTCTGAGAGACGTGGGCGGCGAGGGCAGCCCGGTGCTCGGCACGAGCACGGCGCGCGTCTGCCATGGAGATGACGAAGCAATGGAGTGCGGGGCAACGGAAGGAAGCTTCGGCGCACCCCTACCTGGCGCGCCAAATGTCAGATCATGGGTTCTGGCAAAACCCTCAAGGTTCGAACACTGGGGTGCGTGAAGGTTTTCTCCCTATAGATCCACGCCCTAGCTCTCTAAGATCTTGCGGACGAACTCAACGAACTCACAACACAGAAAGACACAAGAATTATACTGGTTCGGGCCACCGTTGTGGTGTAATACCCTACTCCAGTGTGGTGGTGGTGGATTGCCTCTTGGGCTGATGATGAAAAGTATAAGGGGAAGAACAGCCTCCTGAGGTTGAGGTGTTCTTGTGCTTGGTGAACTTGTGTGGGTGGGATGCCTCTTGATCTGATCTCGATCCGATCGTCCCCCCTACTGTGGTGGCTAGTTCTACTTACATAGGCCCTGGTCCTCTCCCCAAATATTGAGCGGGAAGGGAGCCAACAACGGCCAATTTTAAGGGGGACAACTAGTACAGCTTATGCTGACAAAAGCGGTCTTCGCCTGCCAAAGGCTCTGGTGGTGACGCCATCCTAGGCTCCATGGTGACCTCCGTCTTGCCGTTCTTCTGGTCTTGGTCTCGTTGCACCAATATGGAAACATTTGCTTGATGCCTCGGTACCCCGCACCTGCGCTTGCCCCCTTGGCACCAAAGAGGAAGCAAGGACACTGCGCGCGCTGGCGCCCGCCTGGCGCCCGCTTGGCCTCGATCGTCATGGCTCATGTCACGAGGACCTCGCGAGGTTTACCCTACCTTGATCTTTCCGCCCCTCACGAGCCTGCCTGGCGAGGACGCTCCTGAGGAGGTCTTGCGCCATCCGCCTCACGAGGCTTAGCCCCTCGCGAGGGTCTTGAATGCCTTGTCGATGAAGATGGGCCGTACAGACCTGCGAGCCTGACCACGCCGTGGGCCGCAGGCAGGCAAGTCTGGGGACCCCGGTTACCAGAACACCGACAGATTCCCCCTTCCTTCCCTCTCCCCCCCTCTTTCCTTCCCCCTCCTACAAATATGGCAGGGGGTGCGACCAAGGGAGGACCCCAAGTAGGATTCGACCTACTTAGGGCGCCTCCTGGTAGCCTCTCCTCTCCCTCCCACCTATATATATATATATATGTATGTGTGTGTGGGGGGGGGACCCTAGCACACCCCATACAATTGTATAGCCATGTGTGGCACCCCCTCCACCATTTACACCCCGGTCATATTTTCGTAGTGCTTAGGCGAAGCCCTGCGAGGATCACTTCACCATCACCGCCACCACGCCGTCGTGCTGACGAAACTCATCTACTACCTCGACGTCTTGCTGGATCAAGAAGGCGAGGGACGTCACCAAGCTGAACATGTGCAGAATATGGAGGTGTCGTGCATTCAGTACTTGATCGGCTGAAGCGCGAAGAAGTTCGAATACATCAACCGCGTTGAGAAACGCTTCCACTTACGGTCTATGAGGGTAAGTAGACACACTCCCCCCTCGTTGCTATGCATCTCCCTAGATAGATCATTGCGTGTGCGTAGAATTTTTTTGTTTTCCAGACGATTCCCCACAGGACGATGGTATTTGGACGCCGGAAGGGTTTCAGGACGTACCGGGAAGGAATCAGTGGAAGGGGTTCCAGGCCCCCCCCCCCCCCGGCAAGTTATGGGCCTTATGGGCCAAAGGAGGGGATAGACCAGCCCACAAGGGGGCTGGTGCACCCCCTCCCTTGTTTGGCTAGCCCTAGGGAAGGAAAAGGGGGAGGGCTAGCCCCTCCTGCCTTTCCCTCTCATGGGAGAAAGGAAAGGGGGGCGCCACTCTCCCCTGCCTTTCCCCACACTCCAAATAAGGAAGGGGGGCTTGGGAGGGACCCCCAAGTAGGATTCCTCCTACTTGGGCGCCTCCTTTGGCTGCTCCTCCCTCCCTCCCACCTATATATATGTGGGAGGGGGCGCCTATCACACAACAGACAATTGCCTAGCCGTGTGCAGCGCCCCCCTCCACCGTTTACAACCCCGGTCATATTTTCATAGTGCTTAGGCGAAGCCCTGCGGAGATCACTTCACCATCACCATCACCATGCCATCGTGCTGCCGGAACACATCTACTACCTTGCCGTCTTGTTGGATCAAGAAGGCAGAGGACGTCACCGAGCTGAATGTGTGCAGAACACGGAGGTGTCGTACTTTCGGTACTTGATCGGTTGGAGCGTGAAAAAGTTCGACCACATAAACTGCGTTGTTAAACGCTTCCTCTTACGGTCTACGAGGGTACGTAGGCATACTCTCCCCCTCGTTGCTATGCATCTCCATGGATAGATCATTGCATGTGCACAGAAATTTTTTGTTTTCCATGCAATGATTCCCGATAGTGGCATCATGAGGTAGGTCTATGCGTAGATGATATGCATGAGTAGAACACAAAGAGTTGTGGGCAGTGATAGTCATACTGCTTACCAACAACGTCTTATTTTGATTCGGCGGTATTGTGGGATGAAGCGGCCCAGACTAACCTTACATGTCCACGCACATGAGACCGGTTCCACCGACTGACATGCAACTAGTTTTGCTTAAAGGTGCTTGGCGGGTGTCTGTTTCTCCTACTTTAGTTGAATCGAATTTGACCGCAGTTGGTCCTTGAAGAAGGTTAAAATAGCAAACTTGATGAATCATCATTGTGGTTTTATGCGTAGGTAAGAACGGTTCTTGATAGAAGCCCGTAGCAGCCACGTAAAACTTGCAACAACAAAGTAGAGGACGTCTAACTTGTTTTTGCAGGGCATGTTGTGATGTGATATGGTCAAGGTATGATGTGATATATGTTGATGTATGAGATGATCATGTTTTGTACTATATCGACAATTGGCAGGAGCCTTAGGGTTGTCTCTTTATTGTGTGAAGTGCAAGCGCCATGTAATTGCTTTACTTTATCACTATGCGTTAGCGATAGTTGTAGAAGCAATAGTTGGCGTGACGACCTCGACGCAACGATGCTAGAATGGAGATCAAGGTGTCAAGCCGGTGACGATGGAGATCATGACGATGCTTTGGAGATGGAGATCAAAAGCATAAGATGATGATGGCCATATCATGTCACATATTTTGATTGCATGTGATGTTTATCTTTTATGCATATTACTTTGCTTAGAATGGCGGTAGCATTATAAGATGATCCCTTCACTTAATTCCAAGATAAAAGTGTTCTCCCTGAGTATGCACCGTTGCTACAGTTCGTCGTTTCGAGACACCACATGATGATCGGGTGTGATAAACTCTACGTTCACATACAACGGGTGTAAGACAGTTTTACAGATGTAGAATACTTGGGTTAAATTTGACGAGCCTAGTGAGGGAGTCCTGGATTATGGGGTCCTCGGGTGTCCGGGCTACGTGATGTGGGCCGAACAGATGGGCCGTGAAGATACAAGATAGAAGGCCTTCCCTCGTGTCCGGATGGGACTCTCCTTGGCGTGGAAGGCAAGCTTAGCGTGTGGATATGAATATTCCTTGCTCTGTGAACTGACTCTATACAACCCTAGCCCCCATCAGTGTCTATATAAACCGGAGGTTTTAGTCCATAGAAACACAGCCATAATCATACAGGCTAGACAATTAGGGTTTAGCCATTACGATCTCATGGTAGATCAACTCTTGTAACCCCTATATTCATCAAAGTCAATCAAGCAGGATGTAGGGTATTACCTCCATCAAGAGGGCCCGAACCTGCGTAAACATCGTGTCCCCTGTCTCCTGTTACCATTGATCCTTAGACGCATAGTTCGGGATCCCCTACCCAAGATCTGCTGGTTTTGACACCGACATAGGTGCTTTCATTGAGAGTTCCACTGTGCCATCGTCGAAAGGCTCGATGGCTCCATCAATCATCTACAACAACACTATCGCGAAGGAGATTTTTCTCCCTGGCCAGATCTTTGTGTTCGGTGGCTTCACACTGTGGGCCAACTCACTTGGCCTTCTAGAGCAGATCGACAGCTACGCCCCAGGTCACCAGATTAGTTTTGGAAATCTGGATTATGTCACTGATATCCAAGGAGACTTGATCTTCCAAGGGTTTGCGACCCCAACCTCCGCTCTGGCCTTAAATCCAGAGCGCTTCACTAGGTCCGAAGATGGGATTCTCGAGCCCGCCAAACTCTCTTCGGCTATTGAGTCTAGTAAGGGAGAGAAGGAGGAAACACTGTCACCGGCAATCATCATGAAGCCGGACTCTTCTCCGAACTCTTCTCGGGGTCAGCATTGTGTGAGCTCGTCCAAGGAGTTTTCTTCCCACCGTACTCCACGAACTCTCTTCTCCCGGACCGAACCTCGCCTTTAAACGAGGCTCTGGACTTAATGCGATCCCTTGTCATTACAGAGGGGCAACGTCTGAACTACACCCAGCCCAGACTAGGGGCTGAGAGCGGAGAATTTCACGTCCCACCCACCACCCACTTCATAGCCACTATCGATGACCTAACCGACATGCTTGATTACGCCTCCGAAGACATCGACGGTATGGACGACGATGCCGGAGAGGAGCAGGCCCAAAACCCGCCGGTCACCGTACGTTGGACGACCACCTCCTCGTATGACATATACATGGTGGATACACCCAAAAACGGCGACGGCTATGAGGAGAAAAACCCAGTCAAGGATGAACCTCCTGAGATACCGCCGAAACGTCGCCATCATCGGCGCTACTCTAAATCACGTCGCGGTAAGAACAGCAATACCAGCACCGAAGGCAATGATACTCCGGAGAATGCCGAAGACCAAGAAAACCCCATCGAACCAACATCCAAACAGGATGATTGGGAGGACGGGCAAGTTGACCCTGACGAACAAACAGGGAAAACCACTCGGAGGACAGCAACTATCTGCCACCCTCCAAAGACGACGTAAGCCTCGGCGACGAAGATTTTATCATGCCAGAGGAACTCCTCGAACAAGAGCGCTTCAAGTGTCGGCTAATGGCCATGGCTAGAAGCCTAAAAAAGAAACAGCAGAAGCTTCAAGCTGACCAAGACCTGCTCAATGATAGATGGACTAATGTCCTGGCAGCCGAAGAATACGGCCTTGAGCGACCGAGAAAGAGTTACCTGAAGCACAAGCTACTACCCCAATTCAACAATGAGGCGTTGGAGCCCATACCACCCATGTGTAATGCGGCTGACGGACCCGATAGACCACCACGTGGCCGGGACAGAGCGGTAACTCAAGCCGAACACCAGCCCGCACCACCTCGCCATAAAAGCATAGAAACAACAGCTCGGGAATACACATACGACCTACGGCAGGACCTGGAAAATAGGGCAGGTCAGACTAGTTCAATCCATGGATTGCGGGGGTGTGCCCCAGTGCGAGAGGCGGGCTATCAAGCCTGGTACAATAAACACAACCAACCCCGGGCTGAAAGCTGTATTCGGACTCCATCCGAACTGCATCGTGACATGGCCTGATACAGAGGCGCCGCACACCCCCTATGCTTTACCGATGAGGTAATGGAGCACAAGTTCCCTGAAGGGTTTAAACCCGTGAAGATTGAATCATACGACAGCACAACAGATCCCACAGTATGGATTGAAGACTTTCTTCTCCACATTCACATGGCTCGCGGTGACGATCTACATGCCATCAAATACCTTCCCCTAAAACTTAAGGGGCCAACTAGGCACTGGTTACACAGTGTGACACCCTCGATTCAATCGTACACTAATCATACACGCAAATGTGTACGATCAAGATCAAGGACTCACAGGAAGATATCACAACACAACTCTAGACACAAATTAAAATAATACAAGCTTTATATTACAAGCCAGGGTGTGATGGCCTGGCTTATTAGGGATGATAGGCTACTCATATCAATAAGGAATTCCTTCTTTTCCAGGAGCCCATTCCGACAGAACTCCAAAGTTAAGCATGCTCAGCTTGGATTAGTTTCAGGATGGGTGACTGACCGGGAAGTTGGTCCCAGGTGTGCACGAGTGAGGACAAAGTGCGCAGAAAAGACTAGTATTGATCTATGGGGCCAGTCTAGATCCCGCCAAGAGTTACGACCACCGGCGGGTAGGTCCGGGGCGTTACAAGTTGGTACCAGAGCCGACCCTCGCGGTTACACAGATGGTTACGGACATGTGCGTGGTCATGTTGTTCATGACGTTTGTGACCCGTCGTGGCACACGACATGGCACATGTACTGGACTGGAAGCACGGATGTATGTGCCAAGAGGGAGCGTTCATGTGGCCCGACAAGGACGTCGGTTCCTCTGAGTGGGGGTGTATGTGATGGCCTGGCTTATTTGGGATGATAGGCTACTCATATCAATAAGGAATTCCTTCTTTTCCGGGAGCCCATTCCGACATAACTCCAAAGTTAAGCATGCTCAGCTTGGATTAGTTTCAGGATGGGTGACCAACCGGGAAGTTGGTCCTAGGTGTGCACGAGTGAGGACAAAGTGTGCAGAAAAGACTAGTATTGATCTATGGGGCCAGTCTAGATCCCGCCAGGAGTAACGACCACCGGCGGGTGTGTCCGGGGCGTTACACAGGGGCCTCGAGGGCTCGAATACATAAGCTCGAATACACAAGAGTCGGCAGAAGCAACAATATATGAGAACAGACATGAGTTAGACAAGTTTTCCTTAAGAAGGCTAGCACAAAAGCAACAACGATCGAAAAGGCAAGGCCTCCTGCCTGGGAGCCTCCTAACTACTCCTAGTCGTCTGCGGTCTTCACGTAGTAGTAAGCATCCTCCGGGTAGTAGTAGTCATCAGTGGCGTCGTATGGCTCCCGGGCTCCGTCATCTGGTCGCAATAGTCGGGTATGGGGGAAAAGAAGTAGCAAAGCAACCGTGGGTACTCATCCAAAGTACTCGCAAGACTTACATCAGATCTAAACTAAGTATGCATATGTATCAAAGGAATGGGTTGCATCTGTGGACTAAACTGCAGAATGCCAGAAGGGAAGGGGAAAGCCTAGCCTATCGAAGACTAGCATCTTCTGGAAACCACCATCTTGCAGCAACAGGAGGGAGTAGAGTAGCATAAAGTAAAGTAGGAGTAGTGTTATCAACCTCGGCCAGAGATCCTTTCTCGACTCCCTGCGAGAAAGCAATCCCAGAGCCATACTATCCAGCTATCATCTCATATCCAAGTCTCATCTCTAGGTCTCATCTCAAGTATCCAGTTCTAGTTGTATCGATCGGGATACAACTCCAAGTGTCCGTTACCATAGGACAGGCTATCGATAGATGTTTTCTTCCCTGCAGGGGTGCACCAACTTACCCACCACGCTCGATTAACTTCGGTCGGACACACTTTCCTGGGTCATGCCCGGCCTCGGCCAAACAATACGCCGCAACCCGACCTAGGCTTAATAGAGAGGCCAGCACGCCGGACTAAACCTATGCCCCCAGGGGTAATGGGCCATCTCCCCGGGAACTCCTGCACATTGTGTGGGCGGCGAGTGAGCAGACCTAGCTACCTCCTTCAACAAGGCAGGAGCTTACACAGTCCAACCCACCGCGCGCCGCTCAGTCACTGACGTCTATTAAGCTTCGGCTGATGTATATGACACAGAACGCCCATACTATGCCCACGTGATGGTTAGTTCTATCAGGCCAGAGGCCCCTCGGATCAAATATCCAAATCGTAGTGGATTGGGAACACGCGGTAACAAGCAGAGACTCACGAAAGATGTGACCACGTTGCCCCGTCTCGAGTACTTGCGGCAAGGGCTAAGAATGCCCGGCGACGCCTCGTAAGTATCTCGCGGGCACCTTCTAGGTCAACCCGACTCCACATCACTCGCAATTAAGCTCGCGCGGGTACCGCTCAGGGCCGACCCGTCTTTAATAACATGGCTCAGTGCAAAGTCATAGTAACCATAGTAACTGTGTGTCTAACACCAAGGGGAAAACCCGAGGAATCACCCCCGATGAATTCCACTAGATGTAATCATCAAGGTGAACGTAAGAGGAATCACCCCCGAGGTTCACACTTGAGGGGTTGCATGACAGAGTCGTATTGGAAGTGGTTAAGGAGGAAATCACCCTCGATGACCACGACCGAATGACTACACTACAGGGTTAACATCAGAAGTGTTGTAGAGGCCTCACCCTCCATACTCGATAGTAACCCAGTAGTGTCGGACAACTAAGGGGAAAGTGATGTGCGGTGCCAGGGCCTGGTCTTCGATCCCGTTGATCGGGTCTTCAATGATGAAGCAGGGGCAACAAGGACAAGGTGGGGGTCACTGATGGATCACTAACCAACCTATACTAAGAAGTTTAGGATAAACAGGTAAGGTATAAAAGTAGGTAACAACAACAGGCTATGCATCGGAGTAGGATCATACAGAAAGCAGTAGCCGTTCTGATGCAAGCATGAGAGGGAAAGAAATAGGGGATATCGGAATGCTCAAGGGGGGTTTGCTTGCCTGGTTGCTCAGACAAGAAGGAGGGGTCATCGGTGATGTAGTCGATCACAGTGGCAGCATCGATCTCGGGGTCTACCGGAGAGAAGAGGGGGAAGAAACAGTAAATATAAAGAAAACATAGCATCACAAAGCATAACGTGGCAATATGTTGTGTCAGGTGTGACCTAACGTAAGGCTACACGAAAAAGTATTCCCGGTTTCGAACCTGTGTCAGACAGATGACCGGAGGGGGAATGTTCCAAGTTCAGCATGCTAGGGGCATGTGACAGATGAACGGACCACGTATTCAGATTCGTTGGATTTTTCTGAGCAACTTTCATGTAGAAAGCATTTCCATCGGAGTTACGGTTTATTTTCTATGAATTTTCAAAGATTAAACGATATTCTGGATATATTTACTAACAGAAATGGAATATGACGTCAGCATGGCGTATGAGTGACATCAGCAGCCAACAGTTCGGTTGACTGGTTAAATTGACATGGGGGACCCACCTGTCATAGACAGTGGGTTAAACAGGGTTCAAACTAATCTAAATTTAGTTAGTAATACTACTGGGCCCACCTATCAGTGTCTAATTTAGGTTAACTAAACTAATTTAATTAATTCCTGTTAATTAGGGGGGAGGGCCCCACTGGTCAGTGGCTGGGGGTTGCCCAGTCAGTAGGGTTGACTGGTCAACCCAGTCAACTAGTGTCCCTGGGCCCCACTGGCAGTGACACAAAGGCGGGGCCCACTGCACCGCGTGTGCGTCGGCACCAGAGACAACTCCGGCGACCAAAAACGCGGCGAAGCGGCTCGGGACTTCGCCGGAAACGGGCTACGGGGCACCGTTTGGTCCGCGCGATAGCGCATTCGAAAGCAGAGGAGAAGCCGCATCGTTTTGGGGCTACGGCACGGCCGGAGCGGGCGTGCAACGACGGCGGCGACCTCAACGGCGGAGGTCGAAGCTCGGGCACGGGTGGAATCGGGCTAGGAGCACGGGTGGAGGCGCGCCGAGGTGCGCTGGGCTGCTTGAAGCGTGTTGGGCACGGTGTCGTGCTCGACAAAGCTCGACGGTTAGCATGGCCACGGCGGCTATGGAGCGGGGCGGCGGCGAGCTACGACGGTAGCGGCAAGCAAGCTAGAGAGTGAGGTGGCCTACGCGAGAGAGGGGAGAGGGGAAAGGAAGAGGAGCTCACATCACTCTTGCAGATGCGCGAAGTGGGTTCGGGGGAGGCTCGGAGTTGCCGGAGTTCGACGGCGAGGGCGGTAGTGCCCGAGGTGGAAGACGACGGGGATCTGGGGCTGCAGCGCCTCCCAGCTCGCGCTACTGGCCGTAGTCGACGCAGGTGATGACGGCGGTACTCCTCGACGTCTTCGCGTAGCTCGGGGAGGTCGTCGGCCACGACCACGGCGAGGCGACAGCGGTGGTCGCGTCAGGTGCGAGCGAATCTGAGAGGAGGAGAGGCAACGGAGCGAGCGGGGAGAGGGGATAGGGACTGGTGCGAGTGGGGGCGGCAGGGAAAGTGGGAGGGGAGAGGGGAGCCCGAGGCGTCGGGATCTTATCCCTCGTCGTCGATGGCGAGGAGGTTCGGCGGCGACGCGCGGGCGCGCGCCCACGGTCGGTTGAACAGGGGGAGGAAGAGAGCGACCAGGGGAGGTGGGCCACCTAGGATGGGGGGAGTTGGGCCGACCCAGGGGGGTTCGGTCCAAGGAGGGGGTAGAGGGCCTCTCCCAGTTTACCTTTTTCCTTTTTTTATTTTCAGTAGCTTTTGCATTTTTCTTTTAGCCAAAAATGACCTTGCAAAATTATGCCACTGTCCAAAACAAATTCCTAGAATTATTGTGCAGTGCCACAAAAGGTTGGGAGGCTTTTGGAATAGCTGCCAATTTTATAAATTACAAAGGGCATTTAATTTATTGCTTAGGTCACTGTTTTAAGTAGTTTAGGCCACCTAAACCCTTTGCAAAAATGTTTGTTCACCACCAATATTACCAGAAGAATATTATCCACATGATGAATATTTTAGATTTAATGTCAGAGCATTTCGAATTCCACACAGAATTTGAATTTGAATTCAACTGGAATTTGAAAGAACATGAGACAATAATGATCAGGCACATGTTTAGCAAAAAGATTAACTTAACCTCTGGGATTACTGTAGCATCATTACACCGGGGTGTTACAAACAGCCTCCCAGAAAACTCTATTGGGAGCTGGGAAGACTTGAAAGATGCCTTTAGAAACAACTTCCAAGGCACTTATGTCTGGCCTCCAGATGCCGATGACCTCAGTCATATAGTCCAACAACCCGGAGAGTCGGCCAGGAAATTCTGGACCAGGTTCCTAATTAAAAAGAACCAGATTGTCGACTGTCCAGACGCCGAAGCCCTAGCGGCCTTCAAACACAGCATCCACGACGAATGGCTCGCCCGACACCTCGGCCAAGAAAAGCCGAAGTCCATGGAAGCCCTTACAGCACTAATGACCCACTTCTACGCAGGCGAGGATAGCTGGTTAGCCCGTAGCGGTAACAGTACTAGCGACCCCAGCACTTCCGAAGCCCGAAACGACAACGGAAGGCCCCGACGCAACAAACATAAGCGTCGGAGCAACAATGATGATATAGAGAATACGACAGTCAAAGCCAGATTCAGTTGCTCCTAATCCGGTCAATGGAAGAAGCCATTCAAACAAAACAAAGACGGTTCATCAAGCCTGGACCGAATACTTGATCGACCCTGCCACATCCACGGCACTCCTGATAAGCCTGCCAACCACACCAACAAAAGATGTTGGGTCTTCAAACAGGCCGACAATCTAAACACCGAACATAAGGAGAAAAAGTCGCCCGGTGAGGATGACGCGAGGAACCTCGCGCACCGAAAACAGGGGGTCAGAAGAAATTTCCCCCCGAAGTCAAAACGGTGAATATGATATACATCACCCATATACCCAAGGAGCGCAAGCACACGCTAAGGGACGTCTATGCGATAGAGCAAGTCGTCCCAAAATTCAACCCATGGTCGGCATGTCCGATCACCTTTGATCGCAGGGACCATCCGACCAGTATCCGTCATGGAGGGACGGCCGCATTAGTCCTCAATCCAATCATCGATGGATTCCACCTTACGCGAGTCCTCATGGACGGTGTCAGCAGCCTTAACCTGCTCTATCAGGACACAGTCCGCAAGATGGCTATTGATTCGTCAAGAATCAAGCTCACTAAAACTACCTTTAAAGGAGTGATACCCGATGTAGAGGCCCGCTGCACGTCCTCAATCACATTGGAAGTGGTCTTCGGATTGCTGGACAACTTCCGTAGCGAGGACTTGATCTTCAATATCGTCCCCATCCGCAGTGGCTACCACGCACTGCTCGGACGAACCACGTTCGCTCGTTTCAATGCAGTCCCGCACTACGCCTATTTCAAGCTCAAGATGCCTGGACCACGCGGTGTTATAACAGTGAATGGAAACATAGAACGCTCCCTCCGCACTGAGGAGCACACCACGGCCCTAGCAGCGGAAGTACAGGGCCTCATTAAGCCAACTATTACGTCGGCGACCAAGTCCTCGGACATTGTCAAACGAGTCCGGACTAGCCCATTGTACGACAGTCCAGCTCGTCAGGAGCTCAATTAGCAATCTGGCCTCCATCTCATCCCCTACCGAATTGTGGCATATGTGCCACGCGTACATAATTACGCACTAAAAATACCATGGGAAAGGATGGAGGCACAATAAGGATAATGCCTGCGATACAGCCAGACCCTACCAGGAAACTCACATTCCTCTTCCTTTTTTCTTTTTATGTTTTATTTTTCTTTCAAGTTCCCTCAAAACCACATCACCCTTTCGACGGTACCAGAGCCTCTTTCCGTGGCCTATTATGAAAACACCGGTCGATGTTCCTCTCAAAGGACAATATACCAAGGAGAAAAGAAGCATAGACGCGTACCAGAATACCTAAAGGATCCTTAAAGATCACCCAATCCGTGTTCAGGATGCACGCACGGCTTCCCCTTGTGTTCGGCATGTAAAATGGCCTTTTTGCTTATCGCACTATTTGTATCAATACGTTTTGACGTATCAATCAGACTACTATGGAAATAGTTTTTTGCCCAAACCTATGTGGCGTTGGCGTATCTCTCAACATATGTTTCCCTATTTTTGTCCGGTTGTCATGTACACCTTGGTATGACCTAAATCACCAGGGGCTTTATTAAGCCGCGTACATCTTTCAAATATTAAAAAGTCTGAACACTTTAATAGTGCAATTCGGCATCCCAAATATAGCATTATATGCATTGACTCTGAATCATGTCTTTGGTCACTAGTTGGGTTTCCCGGCTCCTGTGCTTGCTACCTTACGTTACGTCTGATCGGCTAGGCTAGTAAAGGGAGAACTACTGTGATTGTGTTTCTGGTTCACCCGGACAAACACCTTAGTAGAGAAAGCCGAAAATTGACTGTCATGATGCGGCGAGAGCTGGTCAGCTATTCGGTGACTAAGTATAAATCTTTAGCTATTTTTTCCGCATTATGCGATAGGCCGGCCTCCACCCGACCAGGCATTCACAGCACCTGAGTTCGGATAATCGAACAATACTAGGGGCTGTGCCTACACTCCCATTATAAAACTCCTATGGCTAAGTGAGGGCGATAAAGCCGCATAGTCCGATTGCCTGGTTCACCGCACTAACACCTCCTTCACGGACCACTATGTTGGGTCAAGTGTGTTTAAGTGTTATCCCGAACACCCTCGTACTACCTACGTGGGGGCTGAAGCCGACGACTGGCCAACTCTCAGATATCATAAACAGCCGCACAGGAGGAAATATTTCAAAATCAAATCAGCAATATATCATACATAAGCCTTGTCTCATGATACAGGATTGGACAACATAAATACATTCATTCAAATATGATGTTCTTCGAACATTGGCCCTCTACAATGCGGGATCCTTTCACGACATCATCAAAGTACCGCTCCGGCGTGTGATGCTCTTTCCCAGCGGGCAGTCCCTCAGTCGCAAGCTTGACGGCGTCCATCTTCGCCCATTGCACCTTGATGCGGGTGAAGGCCATCCGCGCACCTTCAATGCAGGCCGATCGCTTCAGGGCATCAAGCCGAGTGCAGGCGCTGACTAGCCGCTTGACGAGACCGAAGTAGCTATTGGGCATGAGTTTGGCGGGCCAAAGACAGATTATCAAATCCCTCATGGCCAATTCAGCCACCCTATGCAGTTTGGTCCATTGCTTCAGCTGATCGCTGAGGGGCACAAGATGCTCTGGTGCAAGGTATTGCGACCAGAACAGCTTCTCCGTTGAGCTCCCCTCTTTGGCCCGGAAGAACTCCGCGGCATCAGCAACACTCTGGGGCAGGTCTGCAAACACTCCTGGAGAACTCCAAATCCGGGTTAGAAAGATGTACCTTTTCATCACAAATTTGCTCTGCAGGTTAAAGGCCTTACCCGCTGCAATTTGCCTTACCTCCTGGATCTCTCGGACAGCGCTTTGGGCTTCGGCCCAGGCTTCCTTGCACTTTGGAGTGCCTTAGAAAGTTAGGAGTTCTGCTTCGAACTCTTGCGCTCTAAGGATTCACATTTGCCTATGGCATCCTTGAGCTCTTGCTGGACTTCCTCCACTCGTGATACATGTTTAAGGTGGGAGGCTCGTTCCTCCTCCTCCTCCTTCCTGGCCTCGGCCAGCGCACTCTTGAGGGCCTCGACCTCAGACGTGTCAGCTGTAAACATAATTATGAAACTTGTTGAGATACTACATCATAGCTGGCATCATTTCAAGACGTGCTGCGGTATTACATACCTTGCTTTTCTTCTAGCTTCCTCCTTAGCTCGGATGCTTCGGCGGCATGGGCAGCTGACGCCTGCTTTGTAGCCTGCTTGTTCAAACAGATATGTGCATTAGTCTTCTGCATGAGTTATTAGATCCTCTGTTTGGCTTTCTTTCTGAACACCGAACAGAGTCTCAGTGGCTACTATCTATACACAGGCATTATTTTTATAAAGTTAAAAGATACTGTAAAGCTCATACCTCAAAGCCTCTTAAAAGGCTAGTGTAGGCTTCGCTCAGTCCACTTTTTGCGGACTGGACCTTTTCAATCACCATACCCATAAGGGTATGATGTTCTTCCACAATGGTGGCGCTTTGAAGCGCTCTCACCATAGTGTCCGGTGCCTCCGCATTGGCAGAAGACGCTGGTGTTATAGGCACACCCCCTTCTCGCGGAGAGGGTTGCTCCTGTGTCTCCGGAACCGCGTGGGTTTTCGGAATGGCATTTGGTCAGGGGCCAAACTGGACATGGCCCCCGTCTCCAGTCTCCATTGGGGTCGGTTCCCCCATGTTCTTGGTAGCCTCCAGCACCTCTCCCTGTTCCAGAAGGGTCCTCTGGGGCGACACCTCGGTGTTATCCGCGGTAGTGCGAGAGGAAGCTGGTGGAGGCGATTCGCTCTCCATCATGTTCGGATCCAGCGAATTCCTGTCAGAGGAGGATCGTTGGGGGAGGACCTTAACCGGACTGCAGCATACAATTCAAATGCATTACAACCATAAACCAGAAAAGCCAGACATATATATATACCTTCGAGTACTTACGATCCAGCCAGGGGCTTCGGCCTAGGGCTCCACTCATCAGCGTCTGACTCGGAGTCATCCGTAAGGTAAGTCCTCCCTTTCTTGAACACTTCGCCTCTAGATCGGTGGAAGCTGACCTCTCCTTCTTCGCCCCCTTGGGTGGGGGATCGCTTTCTTCCTCCTCCTATTCCTCTTCGTCAGGGGAGGAGAGAGTTTTGGTGTCTTCGGACACTATGTCCGAGGCGCCTTTACAGCAGAGGCCACTCTTGGCCTCCTTACCCTTCTCCTTGGCCTTCTTTTCCGGTGCCTGGTACGGCGCCGGGACTAGCATCCTCGTCAACAGAGGAATAGCATCGTCTTCGCGCAGCGGAGCCGGACAATGAATCTGCTCCGCTTTCCTCGTCCAGCTCTATAAAAGAAAATGGAGAGTTTAGTGTGCTCCTTGGGCTCGCAAAGTAATGTTACCAAAGAACTTACAGGGGTTGCAGCGTGGGTGTTGTCATAGCCGAGGTCTTCAGTTGTCTTCGGCCATAACTTCTGGTTCTTGAAGAGCGGCTTCCACATGTCTTCGTGCTTCGTGCCGAAGAACCGCTGCAGGGTCCGGGGACCGGCCGGTCAAACTTCCACATGGGCTCTTGACGCGCCTGATAGGGGAGTATCTGGTGGAAGAGCATCACTTGTATCACGCTGGCGAGGCTGGTATTCTTATCCACCATGCTCTTGATGCACTTCTCCAGCATCGTTACCTCATAAGACGACGCCCAGTGTAGGCCCTTGTTGAGCCAGGATGTTAGCCGCATTGGGGGCCCAGACTTGAACTCCATGGGAGCAGCCCATGTGGAGTCACGGGGCTCTATGACATAGAACCACCCCTACTGCCATCCCTTCACGATCTCCACGAAGGTGCCCTTGGGCCAAGTTACATTGGATAGTTTGCTCGCCATAGCACCGCCGCAATCTGCAGCTGGCTATCCACCACTTTTTAGCTTCACATTGAAGACCTTGAGCCATAGGCCGAAGTGGGGGGAAACACGGAGGAATGCCTCACATACGACGATGAACGCTGAAATGTTGAGGAAATAATTCAGGGATAGATCATGAAAATCTAACCCGTAGTAAAACATGAGGCCGCGGATGAAAGGATGAAGGGAAACCCCCGTCCACGAAGAAAATGAGGGATAAATACTACCCTCTCGCCGGGCTTTGGAGTGGGGATGACCTTTTCTGGCCGGAAGCCGGTGGGCGATCTCTTTGGCTAGATACCTTGCCTCCCGGAGTTCCTTGATGTTTTTCTCCGTGATGGAGGAGGCCATGCACTTGCCCTGTGCTCTGGATCCGGACATGGCTGGAGTGCTTTCTAGGAACGGAGTGGATCGAAGCTTGAGCGCTGGAGGTTGAGGGTGGATGGACTAAGGAAGGGGAAGGTGTGGGGTAGAAAGGGAGGAATCTTATCTCCTTATAAAGGCAGTGAATATCATGCGTCCCCCACGAGACTTAAAGCTCGCCTATTTCCAAGGGGTCGTGCGAAACGGCACGGTTGGGTTTCCCATGCCCGTATTGATAAGAATCCCGTAACAAGGGGCACAATCTCTGCTTTGACAAGACGTGTCGTCAGTGGTTGCGTCTCGAAACGCAAAACGGGAGGCCGAAAAACGGTTTGAAATAATAGAATGGCTGGACATAACGTCTCCCCAGTGAAATCTTCGGAGGACAGAACTTATCTGTATTCTAATGCAGGGGTATGACTGTTGTACAAAGCCGAATATAGTACTCACGATTAACTGCTTTGAAGTATTCAGAGGAGGAACCCGCCTTGCAATGTCGAAGACAATCTGCACGCCGGACACATTGTCATTGAAGACTGGTTTAGGGGCTACTGAGGGAGTCCTAGATTATGGGGTCCTCGGGTGTCCGGGCTACGTGATGTGGGCCGGACAGATGGGTCGTGAAGATACAAGATAGAAGGCCTTCCCTCGTGTCCGGATAGGACTCTCCTCGTGGAAGGCAAGCTTAGCGTGCGGATATGAATATTCCTTTCTCTGTAAACCGACTCTGTACAACCCTAGCCCCCCCCCCCGGTGTCTATATAAATCGAAGGGTTTAGTCCATAAAATCACAGTCATAATCATATAGGCTAGACAATTAGGGTTTATCCATTACGATCTCGTGGTAGATCAAATCTTGTAACCCCTATATTCACCAAAGTCAATCAAGCAGGATGTAGGGTATTACCTCCATCAAGAGGGCTTGAACCTGGGAAAACATCATGTCCCCCGTCTCTTGTTACCATTGATCCTTAGATGCACAGTTTGGGACCCCCTACCCGAGATCTGCCGGTTTTGACACCGACACCTAGCATGTACAGACATGGTCTGGGAACACTGGATACCGAAGGTCGAACATGATTCATATAGTAGACACTACTGCAGGATGCTGCTAACGTGACACTACGATCAGACACCCTTTGACGAAACTGTGTGCGATGCATTAATCACAAACAGGGATGTAAAAAAACCATCAAAAAAGGTGCAAAATGTTTGCGATGGCGGAGCCATCAAACATGGTTCAGATTTTAGTTACGTGTGCAATTCAGGGCACACGGTTAACCCGTTCGAACTGTTTGCGATGAGGTAGAACAACAGAAACGGGCAGCCATATAAATGTGTGTGCGATATACGGCATATGGTTTGCTCCGATGAACTGTTTGCTATTAGGGAGTGCAATAGAAACGGTTAGCCAGATCAAGGTGTGTGTGACATAGGACATACGGTTCGCTCGGACGAACTGTTTTCGATTAGCGAACACAACAGAAACGGTTCAACTTAACAAGATGTGTGTGATACGTGGCAAACAGCTGACTCGGATGAACTGTTTACGATGAGAAATTACAACACAGATGGTTAATACAGTTAGTTCGTGTGTGATTGTGTGGGTACAAAAAACTTTGAAAAATGCAAACTAGTTGCTTCCGGTGGCTAGGAGTATTGCACACGATGCGTCTGCGAGTACTCATGTGCGATGATTTGTAAGTTAAACATACGGCCGCAAGGGTGCTATGTTGATCATGGAGTCTGAGAAGACCATCGTCGAAAGCCGCCAGCTTAGCCTTTTAGCTTATAATTTATTATAATTGTATGCATATGTAGGTCGTGAGTGTTCTGGGCCTTGCCGCATGTGGCATTTTAAATTATCCTAAATATGTAAGATAATTATTAAGAATTATTAATTGTTGCCATTGTAAATTTGCCTCAACGGCAAGCAAAGCGTGCGCAGGGACGTCAGAGCGGAGCGCGCTGCAGCTGCCTCAATGGCGAGCAAAACGCGCGGACGGATGTGACCAGAGCACGCCACGGCCGCCTCAACGGCGAGCAACCACGTGGTCAACCTTCTGCCATCAATAAATTTTGACCTTGTTTCTTGTCACATTGCAGATTACAACGCAATAAGTAATTGCAAATATATTCACACCTATCAAACTAATATGTGTTCACACTTAGCATCGGGCTATAAAAACTACCCACTCGAAAATTACTTCACAGTTCCTCTCCTCACCACCCACAAAACTGGTCTTTCCTGTCAAGTCGTTCTGCCATGACCGGTAGGAGGAGTTTAGGGTGGACATATAACCAGGAAGCAAAGACCAAGGCCGCGGAAGCACTAGAGAGGTCTCGCCGTGAAGCCGCAGCCGCAACAGAGATGTCCTCACGCGCCGCGGAGCCCTCGAACGAGCTCTCATGGGCACGCGAGGGCTCTCACAAGCGCATTCGCGGCGTCGGCCATCGCGACGAGCCGGCATTCCTGAAGTCCTTCACCGGCGACGACGACATTGTCGCTAGTGTCAACACGCGGCAGGAGTTGGTCGACAGCTTGATGAAGCTGCTCAAGATCAGCGATGCCTCGGTTGACAAGGTGACCGGCCTCGTCGAGCAACTCATGGGTGACAATGCGAAGCTCCTCAAGGCGCTCGCCGAGAAGGAGGAGGAGGCCGCCGGCTGGAAGATGCTGCATGAGTAGAGCAGTGCCTCGGGGATGATGCTAATAGCGGCCATCGGGGAACTGATGGGTGACTTGAAGAAGCTCCGGATCGAGCGCGAGCAGGAGGTGGAGGAATCTGTGGCTGCTTTCAAGCAAAGTCATGAGGAATTGAAGAAGGGGCTGGTTGATGTTGTTTCCCGACGATCCATTGACGAGTAGATACAATAGCGACCCAGATTGTTGTGGGCAATTTCCTTCTTCTCTTGCCCCCGTGTCTTCCGGGCTTTGCCGCATGTGGCATTTTAAATTATCTGGAATATGTAAGACTATTATTATCTGTGCCATTGTAAATTTGTCATCATATTATGCGTTTCCATTTTATTTGTGGTCGTATTATCCGTTGCCCTATGTGGCAATTTAAATTAGGGCGGAATACGAGTTGAAAACATGAACAAAGCAAATGATGCCATGGAATCACAAGCAAACACCCTCCATCCAGGTGCTTTAATTAACCCATTAATGGATAAGTTGTGAGCGAGGTGGGCGGCGGCTGGTGCATGGAGGTCAAAGAGCTCGCTTCCCGGTGAGCATGGGCGGCCTTGCTGCTCGCACGTGTCCCATCAAGCCTGCGAGGTGGACAGGATGCACGCGTCCCGTCGAGCCTGCGTGGCGGACTGCTCGCATGCGTCCTGTCAAGCCTGCACGGTGGACTTCTCGCGCTCATCCCGTCTAATCAAACAACTGCACGCATGCCACTAAGTATGGTTAAATTTTGACATGGTTAATATAATACAACCGTTTGCGATATTAACGTGTTAGCTTTTTGTTTCAAAAAGGACTTCGTTGGCTACTAATGTATGCGCCTCTTCTCAAACTGGACAATTTTTTTACCACGTCATATATGTGCCATGTCATGAAACCATGCCAAGTTTCATGTTTTTTGGGTGAGTTTTGATTTACTGGGATTTAAAAACTGAGATTCTCAATGTTTCAGGACGACGACAAGTTTGTAATTCATTCCCATTCCTTAAATGAGACCTAAACATGCACCCAATGACACATGTACGATTTCCCACCCATTTTGCTTCACTGGAGCATGTGCTTGTAGTTCAAATTTGAACTATGGACTACATTAAATGCATAGAAAACTTAGTAGTTAGTAATATATACAATGGCCAAACGAACCCTGAAAAGTTTCAAATTTCAGGGCGACACTCCTGTTATTCTTTGTTGCCTGTAGAAAACAAAGTTCAAGGCAAGAAGAGGCAGCGATTATGGTTTCACCCACAAGAGGGGCAAATTTCCCTACCGGAACCACGAGGGTTGCGACAGACTCGGGTTTGTAAGAGGCTTGTAATATAGCTTCGCCCAAATTGGACAATTATATGTACCATGTAGTGACACCATGCCAAGTTTCATGATTTCCTGGTGAGTTTTGGATTTACAAAGATTTAAAAACCGAGATTCGCAATGTTTGTGGCCAAGCCAGGACGGCGAGACGGTTGAATTCATTCACATTCGTTCCATGGGACCTAAACATGCACCCCAAGGAAACATGTACATTTTTTCTAGCCATTTTGGTGCACTGGAGCATGTATTTGTAGTTCAGATTTGAATTATGGACATTAAATGCCTAGAAAACTCAATTAATGAATAAAAAAGGTCAAACGAACCCTGAATAATTTTAAAGTTCAGCGCAAATCTCCCGTTGTTCGGTGTCACGTGTAGAAGAAAATACAAGGCTGGAAGAGGGAGCGATTATCGTTTGGCCCACAAGGGGACACGTTTCCCTATCAAAACCACGGGGGTTCTTGCGAGAGGCTCCGGTTTCTAAGAGGTTTGTAATGAAGCTTGGCCCAAATTGGCCATGTTTTTACCATGACATATATGTGCTCTGACGTGACACCATGCCACCTTTGATGACTTTATGGTGAGTTTAGGATTTACGGGTATTTAGAACCCGAGATTCCAAATGTTTGAGGACAAGCCAGGACGCGGGTACGGTTGTAATTTGTTCCCATTCCTGGCATGGGACCTAAACATGCACCCAAGGACACATGTATAAATTTCCTAGCCAGTTTGGTGAACTAGAGCATGTATTTGAATTTCATATTTGAATTATGGACATTAAATTCCTAGGAAACTCAATTAGTGTATAAAAAGGAAAAATGAACCCTGAATAAGTTTAAATTTCAGCACGAATATCCTGTTGTTCCATGTTGCCCATAGAAGAAAATACAAGACGAAAAGAGGCAGTGATTATGTTTCGCCCACAAGGGGGACACGTTTCCCTATCGGAACCACGAGGCTTCTTTGAGAGAAGCTCCATTTTGTAAGAGGCTTGTAATAAAACTTGCGCCAAAATGGACAAAAAAAATTCCTCGACATATATGTGCCATGTCGTGACACCATGCCAGGTTTCATGATTTTCGGGTTAGTTTTGGATTTATGGGGATTTAAAAAACGTGATTCTTCTCATGAAATGTTTTCAAATAGCACACGGTTCACTCACAAAAGCCATGTGCCTACCAAACCATGGCTGATGCCCCCTCCCACCCCTGCTGCACGCGCGATCTGAGTCATGTGTTCTGATTGGCTAGAACCCAAACCCAACGGATCGTACGTGTGCACCGTTGGATGCTCCCAGATTGAACGGCAACCCTGAGCCCTTTCAACAGCACATGCACTACATGGGTAAGCACTGTGCGCATGCGTCGTGCTAGCTCACGCTTCCTTCTCTACTAGGTTTTCTAAACAGGCTACCGTTTGTTGCCACTCCTCTCATCGGTTTCCCGCCTCTTCTCCCATTGTTTTCCCGCTACTAGTGTTAGTGCTCATTGAAGGCTAGCGGCGACACACCGGCCATGTAAATATCCCACACGGTTTCTAAAAGCACAAATGTGTGTGATAGGAGGGAGTAGGTCCCATAGGGTGACCAGCGTGAAACGCCTTAATGGCAAGGAGGCAATTCTTATCAGCAAGGGCCAGCTTCCCATCCGCTAGCCTAGTCAAATAGCACGCAGAAGTTAAGCATGCTTGGGTTGGAGTAGTCCAAGGATGGGTGACCCAGTGGGAAGTTGCATATCTCAAGCTTCATTTAAATGCTATGACACGGTCATTATGGAGATATATTATATCTCTATAGTGACCTATCATGGCATTTATATAAACCTTGGGATCCTTGTTTTGCTAATTTGTAGACTATGTTTGTATGGGTCATTTTTTGCTCTAAAAAATTAAAGAATGATTGACTTGACCTGTCATGGCGATATATAAACCTACTATGTTTTTATGGGTAATTTTTTCCTCTAAAAAATTAAAGAATGATTGACTTGACCTGTCATGGCGATTATACAAACCTTTTTGAGGTTGCATGCAGGGTATAGGGGCAGGGTGTTCTTCTCGAGCATGTCTCCCTTGTGCGGCTTATAGACGCGGCACATATCTGTGGGCTCCCTATGGTATATATACTATCCTTTACCGACAATTAGGGGGCCCCACAAAATCTATCCCTTTGACCCAACAACGAGAAGGGTTTGACCATGATGGTTTCCTATTGATACTAGTAAGGTACACGTGCATTGCACGCATGAGATTTGGTAACCAAATTATGAATAAATACCACACTATAGCATGTAAGCTTTGAGTCATATATGCATGATGTAGATGTTCGTTTAATTCTTATAGTTCATCTCGTCCAAAATCAATTAGTTTTATAAAAAATCTATTTTAAGATTCATGGAATTGTGCATTGTAAAGCATAAAGTAAATACAAAAGTGACAATTCATTTAGAAAAAAATGTTTGGGAAATTAAGATATGGAAGATTCTAGAGAACAAAGGATAAGTGCTTGTGTTTTGAGGTTTGTGCATTATGCTTAAGTACAACCATGGAGTCTTCTAGATTGTACATGCGGCGGAATCTGGTGGAATGTAGATGATATCCAACGACCAGTAGTGCTCGGATTTGCCATCTCTGTACCATCGGATTGTGTTCATCCAACGACCAACTTTCAAAGTTATTCGCACACTATATAGGGGTATAGATATAGATGTGTCCCATGCTAGACCAAATAAAGTTTGAGCGCATGAGTGGGACGACCCCCCCCCCCCCCCCCCTTGAAGTTGGGAAACTGACATCGTACGTATCGAACCAGGCTTGGACTCGGGTACGGTGTTCGGTTTGTAATGTAGTTGGTGGCCCATCGAAATTGTGCATTTGGGATTTAAACACATCACACACCATCGTACCATACATATTTTTGGACCACATGCAATGTATACGGGGTCTTATGATCGACCACGTCTCCCTTATGCGGTTTTTTGTGACGACACACATATATGTGGGCTCCTCGAGTGTGTATATATCATCCCTTTGACCGATGATGAGGGGTATGTGTTGGCCATGAATGGATTCCTCCTAATTCGTGTTAGGGCCGGTCACATGTCGCTCAACCAAAGCTCGAGCTCATGCGTTGTCAGGATTCCCTCCCACATGCTCGGATTGCTGGGTTCGACCTACAACATACCATGCGTATCCATCCTTAACTACCTTGCCTTCATGGTTGTTGTCTGTATCGAGTGGTAGGCACCACATCTAAATTGTACATTATTCTATATTGAAAACACACATCACCCCTTCCCAATGTACATCATTTTGGGCCGCATGCAAGAGGTGCTGGTTTTGTGGTCCCTCTCGTGTGATTTTTATGATGGTTCAATCTATTGGCCCAAGCGGTTTATCGACAACAACAGTTGTCGTTTGACCAAATGATAGATTCATTGGTACGTATTATGCTAGGTCATGGAAAAATGCATGTATGACCAAAGTATCGATCATTACGTGCATCGGCCCCGCTGACACGAAGTGCGAGGTGGTGGATCAAGCATCCTAGCTAGGTACGACATTATGTCATTATAGACATATATATATATATATGTATATAGAGAGAGAGAGAGAGAGTAACACTATTCTATTCCCAGGATTAGAATAGTTATTCTCATCATAGCTCACCCTATATAGGCTGAGGAGGTGTTCCCAAACAGATGGCTACCTCATAAAAAACGCACGGGATCCATCGACGGTGCGCCTCCTCCCCAACGAACAGCGCGCTTCCTCCCCCATCTCCGGCTGTGGCGCCTCCTCCCCCGTCTCCGGCCGCCGCACCTCCTTCCCAACCACCGGCGCGTGCTTCCTCCACCGTCTCCGGCCTCCGCGCCTCTTCCCCAACCACCAGTGCGCGCTTCCTCCCTTGTCTCCGCCCATCGCGCCTCCCCCCAACCATCGGCACGCACTTCCTCCCCGTCTCCGGCCGCCGCGCCTCCTCCCCAACCACCGGCATGTGTTTCCTCCCCCCGTCTTCGGCTGCCATGCCGCACTCACGCGCCTACGTGCCCCATCCAGCCGGCGAACTACCCTTGGATCCGTCTGCCGTCCACACGCGCCATCGCGTCCTACTACTGCTCGCCGCTGGCCAACTTTACTTTACCACTGCTCTGCTACATGGTGGATCCTCCCCTTGCAAGCTTCCCAAGTCACTTCTGCTCCCCCTCCTACTGCCCCTGCGCCACCGGCTGCCACGACTTATTGGCAGGTCAAACAATTTGCTTGTGGCAGGTCGAATAAGTTGCTTCAGTTCGGGCGACTACGAGTGCGGAGGCCACGGTTCTCTGGCATGTGGAAGCGAACGAACAGGGATCGTATGGAGGCCTCAGTTCAGAGACGACGAGTGCGGATGCCGCGGCTGTCCGACCAGATGAGCTCCTCGTGCATCACCTCTCTCTCGCACGGGGCTCTGCTCTATATCTCCCCTGTATGTGTCCATTTCAGGCGTGTGTATGCTGTGGTGCAGCTACTGCCGTTGCCTTTTCTCATGCGTGCACTTGCGCTGTTGGTGATGATGCCTTCTCGTGCAGAAGCTATTCTCTCTCTCACGTGGTTGTTGCCTGCCCTATGCCCTGCATCATGAACTACCATGGTGGCTCTACATCAAATAGGTTGGTCCAGTGCCATTTGATTACTCTACCATCCCTCTTTAATTCAGTCAAAATTTATTGATGTTCTTTGTTGATTCAGCACTGCCATATTTATTTCTTGCATCACATTGCACCACACTTGTTTGATGGAATGCATACAGGGAATGCTCTTCCAAATTAAAACCCATGAGCATGTGGCGGCCCAACTCCGATGAGCTTGTCGACCGACGAGTCTACTGTCGCTGATGCTACTGTTGTTTACAATTGTGTGGTTGTACGTCCATGGAAGGTTAAGTACATTTCTCATGCCAGTACGAACAAAGTGCAGTGCCAGCATGACCGCCGCCGGCTAGAATGCCATATATTTTTGCTATATGCTGGAGCGTCGAGCAGAGCAAGTTGCAGCCATTTTCCTATGATCATGATTCTGAATTCTTCTTCGTTGATGAGATGTGGCCGCTAACTTTGGATGCTATGGAGGAATGGGTAAGATAGTGCGGTGTCTGATGCGATGTAGTAGTAATGGATAACATATGGTGACTAATAAAATATTTGGGAGATGGATGAGAATAGTGTGGTAGAAAAAGGGCCACAAACATTGTATTTATATATGCCGTGGTCATCTTATTGTTTGGACTCAGTATGTTTGTGACATTGGACTAGTCTAATTTCATGGAATATTTGAAAAACTAACGGATGCAATTGGACAAACAGTACAATTTAGAAATACATATACATGAATGAAAAACTATAAATGTTAACTGCAAAAAAAACTATAAATGTTTATACTCGGCACTGTCCGTGCAGTAAAAGCAGTGGTTTAGTCTATGAGCAACAAAAAAATGGAGAGCTTCATGTACAAGAATCAAGAGAGGTCGCAGTTGAGAAAGCGAGAAGTATGACTTAAAATAATAGATTAGTTCAATTTTAATAAAAAGATATAGATTTTCCCATTTCTAAAAGAAACCAAGTTCAAACTAAACTAATGGAGTAGTTTGATCTTAATTAAAAATTCAGATTTTTCCTGTTTCATCATCAAATAAAGTTCGAACTAAAAAGAGAACCTAGTACGAATTAAAAAAAGCAACAAATCAAAAAAGTTTATAACAAACAAATTCCCCTCGTTTGGATTTTTTAGTGAAGTTCACATTATAAAAACGAAACCGTTCAAAAAAGTTTATAGAAAATGATTTTCCTTGTTTGAAAGAAACCTGGAAGGTCAAACTCAAAAAATAGTGCGGTTTGACATTTATTAAAAACATATGATTTTTTCCGTTACTAAAATAAATAAAACCAAGAAGTCCAAATTAAAAAAAAGGAGCAGTTTAATGTTTATACAAAATTCAGATTTTTGACTATTAAATAATGAAAAACAAGACGTTCAAACATAAAAAGACAATAAGTTTAAAATTTAAAAATAGAGCAGTTCAAATATCAAAAAAAAAAGATTTTTACCGTTTCTAAATAAGAAAACTCTAGAACTTCAAATTTAAATAACAGATTGGTTCATTATTTATTACAAAACTAGAATTTTCCGTTACTAAAAGAAATAAACCAAGAAGTTCAAATTACAAAATATAGAGCGGTTTGATATTTATTAAAAAAAACTTTGATTTTCCTCCTTACCTAAGAAATAAAAACAAGAAGTTCAAAAATAATATATGGAAGTAGTGTGATGTTACAGAAAACCCAAATTCTTTTTGTTTCTAGGAAAAATCAAAGTATGAAGTTCAATTTTTTTAAATGTTCGATGCCTATTTGAAAAATCATTCTAAAAATAAATAAGAAGTTCAAATTAAAACAACATAGAAGTTCGAAGTATATAAAAAAACTCAGATTTGTTGCAAGAAGTTCACGTGCACCTTCATGCACGGTTCAGAATTTATATTGCGGGACGTCCGACCTCCAATTACATGTTTGAAAATGGCAAAAAATGACGTCTGACCTTCAATTACATGTAATTCAATGTATACATACAAATGTGACAGAAGTTCATAGTGAAAACAACGAGAGGTTCAAGTACTGCAAGGAATGCATTTCAAGTGAGAATAAAAGTATAGAAAAATAAAAGCTTAAAATGTTTGTTAAAAGAAGTTCAAGTGCTCTGCCGGGGAAGTTCAAAAATTCTTGCGAGAGAGGTTCACCTTGTATTTCCATGTTCAAAAACAATTTTTTTATTTTTTAAAATAATTCTCTCAATCCACAAAGAAATTCAGTATATTATTTGGGAGCAATATGATTTCAAAAAGAAAAACAAAAATTCAAATTATAAAAATGGAAAAAGTTCATGTACTACATGGTATATGTTTAATATGAGAAAAATGAATAAAAAGGCAAGGTCCAAATTTTTTGTTGTTATAAGTTCAAGTCCTCAGTTCAAGAAATTAAAAAAATTGTGAGAGAGGTTTGCACAAAAGGAATATCATTTGTGTAACACTAGCGAAATGGATGAGAAAATTACAATCGAAAATACATCACAGAAATTGAACGTGAAAAGAACACGAAGTTCAACTACTACACTAAATGAATTTCAGATGAAAAACTTTTAAATTGTTGCGAGTATGAAAAAGTGATCAACACGGGAAAGTTGCATGTTCACAGCAGCTTTCCATCGGTATATCACTTGCTCAATTTCGGTGAGTGGATGGCGAGTTGCGAGCAAAAAAAGGACGTGAAAAAAGATTAAGAAATAAAGCAAGGAAGTCCGTATTAAAAAGATGGAGAAGTTCGATAAGCGCTTCAAAATTTCATAAAAAAATTAAGAAATAAAACCAGGAAGTCCATATTAAAAATATGGGGAAGTTCGATTATTATAGAAAACTCAGATTTTCCTCATTATTAAAGAATGGAAACAAGAAGTTCAAAAATAAAATAACAAGAAGTTCAACTTTTAAAAATAGAGCACTTCAAAATTTCATAAAAAAGATTAAGAAATAAAACTAGGAAGTCCATATTAAAAAGATGGAGAAGTTCAATGATTATAGAAAACTCAGATTTTTCTCGTTATTAAAGTATGGAAACAAGAAGTTCAAAAATAAAATAACAAGAAGTTCCCGAGAAAGTTAAAAAAACTATTGTGAGAAAGGTTTGTACAAAAGTAATATCATTTGTGTAACACTGACAAATGGATGAGAAAATTGCTACCAAAAATACGTCACAAAAGTTCAACATGAAAGCAGCAAGAAGTTCAACTACTCACTGAATGAATTTCAGACGAAAAACTTCTAAAACCGCCGCGAGTATGAAAAAATGATCAACACGGGAAAGTTGCGTGGTTACAGCAGCTTTCCATTGGTATATCACTTGCTCAATTCCGGTGAGTAGATGGAGAGTTGCGAGCAAAAAAGCACGTGAAAAATAGAGTGAAGTTCAAGTAGACATGCTGAGAAGTTCACATTCTTCACATGATGCATTTTCAACAAATCTATTCCGCGATAAAGGCAGAACGAATGATCTCGCCATTTTCGAAATTACTTGAAAACGGCTAGGAATCAAACAAAACCATCAACATGAAAAAGTTTCGAATTTTTCATAGCTTTTCAACGGTATATTATTTGTCCCATTCCGATAAATTTTGTACAAATTACGGTGGAAATAAATTTTTAGCCATTTTCAAAATTGACTTAAAACCGTAAGGAATTGGGAGAAACAATATATACCAAAAAGTTTTGGACACATGGTTAAAAAATTAGCTCGAAAATACGAACTCGATGGAACTTGTATCGTTTTATAAATTACTTTTAAACCGTTCAAAATTAGAAAAAACTTTTAACATGAAAAAATAGCGCATTTTCATAAGATTTCCAACGGCATATCATTTGCCTCAATTGGATTAGCCATTTAGAAATGGCATCGAAAATACGAACTCGCTGTTCGGTTTGCAAAATTTTACGATTTTCCAAATTACTCTTTAACCATAAGGAATTAGAGAAAAATATCAACATGTGGAAGGAGCGGTTTTGCAGCAGCTTTCCAACGCAATATTATTTGCCTCATTCCAATAAACAGTTTAGAAATGCGATTGAAAGTACCATTAACATTTTTTGTATGAAGAAAAAACGGTTTTCAGCCAAAAATTTAACTTGGGTCATGATACTGGTGTCCATAGCTTTTCAACGGTACATCGCAAGTCCCATTTGGGTAATGTTGGTGGAAATTCAACCTAGCACTGGGAGAAGTTCAGGTCGAACAACTCAGGCAGTAAAATTGCAAAAAACGCAATTTCATCACAACCCGAGAACAAAATCCGCCAACGAGTGAGATTCCTATTTTAAAACCGGTATTTAGTTGCTAAAAACATTTCTAGATTACACTAACATCATATAGAACACGACTAATCAGAATAATTCGTGAGGGAAGCCATGATTGCGAAGATAGCCCGAAGGTCGGGTTCGTACAGAGGGAAGTTCAGGCGCGTTACTCAAGCAGTTCAGGTTGTGATCAGAATATTATTCTGATCCCGTGATCAGAATAGTGTTTATACTATTCATCACCCAGGGTGCAGAATAAGTTATTCTTCACCAGAGGTAATTTTACGATCCTTTCATAAATAAATTACGTTTGAAATAAAAATAGTTACATTCATCTTGATTCACTATGTAAAATTTGGCATAAGAAAACAAAAATATAGGTCATAAGATCAGAAAAATGAATTTTATGTATATTTTAGCCAGGACCCCGATTCCAAGTCACATCGATCTAGCCGGTAACACCTCATATAACTTTGCGGCCTCACGCACGGTATTCCCACGGGTGTCGCCTTACCATGGCCCGGGACCATTTGCGCCTTTTGGCTCACGTATATGATAGTGTCGCTAGCATCCATATGACAGAGAACCCAGGCCGACATGGCTAGTCGTGAACCCAAAGCGGCACTAACCTATGGGGACAGGCATACATGAATCACATCGAGCATGTCGGTCAGCAGCGTGTGAATCCGGGCTGTAGCACTGGGCTAACAGGACTCCGGGAACCCGGGCTGTAGCAGGCTAGGCAGGACTTCGGATGTCACCGCGTGACATTTCCCCGAAGGGACAGACACAGGAACGAAGTGAAACACATGCCGGCCAGTCAAGTGTCCTGAGCAGTAGTGCTGGGCTAGCAGGACTCCGGTGAATCGGGCTGTAGCGGACTACTATGGCTCATGGAAGCACTAGACTACATTTCCCCATAAGAGAGGCTACCAAGGATAAACAACTAGATTGTCGGATCCCACACATACCAAGCATTTCAATCATACACACAATATGCTCGATATGTGTAAATACAACATGGCATCACAACATAACTCTACAACTCAAGTATTTATTCATTAGGCTCCGAGGAGCGAGATATTACAAACATGGGTCTCATGACCCAACAATCATAGCATACAATGCAAAGCACATGCGGAAGCTTAACATGTCTGAGTACAGACATCTACAAATGAAAAAGGCTAAGAAGCCTGACTATCTACCAGATCCTGCCGAGGGCACAAGATCGTAGCTGAGGTATCAAGCTAAACGTCAAAGTCCACGCAGAACTACTAGCGAGACTGAAGTCTCTCTACAAAACATAAATTAAGCAAACGTGAGTACAAAGGTACTCAGCAAGACTTACATCAGAACTAAACTACATATGCATCGGTATCAACAAGGGGGGGTGGAGTTTAACTGCAGCAAGCCAGCTTTGACTCAGTGGCTAGCCTGAACTACGACTGCAAGCAACTCTTTTGAGGTGGCGCACACGAGTCCACATATTCACCATTCAATACACCACTATGGATCCGCTCCCGTCTCCCTACGAGAAGGCCATCCATAGCACTCACACTTATCTTGCGAGTTTTAGAGTATCCACTTTCACTCGTCTATGAACTATGCAAGGGGTCCAAGTTTCCATATCCGAGGAATCCGGCTATTCGAATAGATAATGATAACCCTGCAGGGGTGTACTTCTTCACACACGCTCCCACCACTTACCACCATATACACGTCATGTATCTCGGCAACCTTCAAGCGGAAGCCTGGCGAGGGTGTCGGCCACGGCCTACCTAAACACTTAAGTCTCTAGTCCAGGTTTATCGCCTATCCAGGTTCCATCCGCAGGGAGTCCGGCCGAGGTTTCCACATACGGCCCCGAACAATGTGAACAGGGTTCCCGAGACACCAAACGGGCGCCCAGTACACCGTGCCACGGTGTATCTACCGCAACATAGCCCACCCCTAGGGTCAGCGCTACGCACGGCCGCCAACACATAACCTACAAACACCAGAAACTAGTTGCAACTCCTGGACAGAGTACTAGGGTGATTAAGAAGCCGAGAGGGTCAATTAAGGATCCCAATGAGTGGTAGTAGCTGTTCATGGATCACAGACACAGAACTCAGTTCCTGAGGATGGCTGCGATGAGACAACCCACCATGTACTCCTACATGGCCTCTCACCGCTACCTTTACCAAATCGTGTTCACACACTTAGCTCACACACAGTAGGACATGTTCATCACTGTTCCAATTCACCCCCGATGAATCAGACCTGACTCAACTCTAAGCAGTAGCAGGCATGACAAACAAGCATGAATGAGTAGGCACATCAGGGCTCAAACAACTCCTACTCATGCTAGTGGGTTTCGTCTATTTACTGTGGCAATGACAGGTCATGCAGAGGATAAGGGGTTCAACTACCACAACAAGTAATAGATGAATCGTTGTTGTCCTAATGCAGTAAAAGAGAGCAGGAGCGAGAGAGTGGGCTTGTATCGGAATGAACAAGGGGGTTGTGCTTGCCTGGCACTTCTGAAGATAGTATAGTTCTTCATCGGTGTCATCAAACTCGTCGTCGGAACCACATCTATCGAGAGGGGACAAATACCGGCAAACAAAGAGGAACACAATCAATGCAATGCAACAATTATGATGCATGATAATGACATGGTAAAATGAGTGTGTTGGGCTAATGCAACTACAACCAGAAGGTTTTGGGCTTATTTGAATCAAGGATTCAAATACAAACCTAAAATATGAACTCATATAAGTGCATTATCATGTTTCATCTAAACAGCAAGGTTAGGTTGCTCTATCATGCATGAAACCAGTACAGATGGATAGATTGGATTTTTCTAATCATTTTTCATATATAATTTGTTTGATTTGGAGTTACGGTTGAATTACTATGAATTTTAGAAGTTTTGGGTATTTTCTGGAATTACCTGAATAAGAATAAATCCAGAAAATGTATTACTGCGTCAGCATGAGGTCATGCTGACGTCAGCAAGTCAACAGGCGCTGTCCAGGTCAAACCTGACCTGTGGGGTCCACTGGTCAGTGACAGGGGCTGGTTAGTGATGCTGACTGGTGGGTCCGGTCAACAACCACATCAGCAAAGTCAACTTGACATGTGGGGCCAGTCAACCGCCATGTCAGCGCGGTCAAAGCTGATGTCTGGGTCCCGCTGGGTTATAACTAACTTTAAACAGAAAATTAAACTAACCTAACTGGCACAGGGGCCCACATGGCAGTGGCTCTAGATGTGGTTTAGCTGGGTCATTAGTGGCTAATGATGAGCCATGTCATCAGTCGCCGGAGTTTCGCCGGTGATGACCATTTCCCGCGGCGGAGATCGTCGGGATCTCGCTACAGCCCACGGTTTGAGGCGGGGTTTGCTCCTACGGCTTCCTGGCATTCTCACGCATCTAGTGGTGGTAGCGGCAGCAGCTGGGATGGCCGGGGTTGACGGCGGCGAGCACTTCCGCGGCGGCCGGAGTTCGGGCACCTGCAGGTTTGGCGTTGTGGTGCACGGGAGGGGAACTGATGGGTTCTACGTGCTCCTGGTGAGGTGTGGAGCATGTTGCCATGCTCGGGAGTGAGCTGCGGTGGCTCTGGTCTCGTCTGCATCATCACCGGCGGCGAGGAGCTCACGGCTCCGGTGAAAAGGGCGGCCAGAGTGCGGGAACGACTGCGGGGAGGAGGGGGAAACGTGTGGGAGCTCACAACGATCTTGAGGAAGGACTCAGCGGGCTCGGGGACGACCGGAAGGCGACGAATCCGTCGATGGAGTCCGGCGGCCGTGCTCGGGGAAGACGACTCGTGGCGGCGATGTCGGGCTCCCGCGGTGGCGTGGCTCGGGGTGGAAGAAGAGGGGGTCGAGGCGGAGCCTCTGGGCTGGTCAGGGAAGCGAGGGGAGGCGGTGGCTGCAGCTACGGCGAACGGCGTCGGTGGTGCTCGGCGCGAGAGGGAGAGAGAACCAGAGGAGGGGAGGGGCACGGGAGAGGGTGAGAGGGGCCAGGGCTGCGTGGCGTCGCCTGGTGCATCGAGGAGGAGCCAGGCAGGCTGGGAGGGAGGAGGTGGAGGCCTCGGGCGCGCTAGCGTCGACACGCCTCTACCTACTGGCAGAGGTGGAAGAAGACCAAGGCGCCCCTGGTGGGCTGGCCGATTCTGCTGGGCCACCAGGTAAGTGGGCCTCAGGTAAACGCCAGGTTAGTCCTTCTCTCTCGCTTTTCTAAATTGTTTCTGTTTTCTATTTTTCTGCAATTATTTTGACTTAATTAAAATGCTAAGGGATTTCCAAAAATCATGAAACTAATCATGGCTACTGTTTAAGATATATCCAACAGTAAACATTTTAGTTTGTGATTATTTGAGCATTTAAAATATTATTAGCAATTAAATGCCCAAATGCAAATACTATATAATTTAATTCAAAAATCCAGGAATAGCCTATAAATATGTTCATCATTTTTGGAAGAGGTTTTTACCTTTAACAGAAATCATGAACATTTCCAAAGGGCATTCTGGGTTATTGAAAATATTTTTATTGAACCTAGTTAAATTCATTTGGTGCTAGGGTTTCAACAATCCCCATTTCAAATATCTTTGGAATTTAAACATGATGGCATGATGAACAAGCAAAGGCAAGCAAGGGCTGAACTGGGGCTGTGACAATTTTATACTATGTTTTTACGTTTGTAATTTTACGTAACATAAGATATATTTTTACGGCGGCTATATATTTTCTTACGATCTACTTTTACGTATAAAATAAGACAAAATTTACAAAACGTAAAATTACAGTTCATTGATGATAAAATAGAGGGGGTGAAGAATAACTATTCCACTCCCAGGGTGACGAATAGTCAATCCCGGGTTTGCGAGGCAGGTGCCACCAAAGTTATGCATTGTGTATTTAAAGTTTTAAACATCCCCAATATTCCTACATATATTTGGCCACTTCCAGGTGGTTCTTGACTTCTGGCCCGTCTCATCGATCTTCGACGATGCGCCCAACCATGGGCATGCGCGGTCAAAGTTGTGCATTGGAATTTTGAACATCACAGACCACCATTTTCACTCGTATATATTTGGGCCACATGCTGGTGTGGCTGTCTTCTGACCCTCTCTAACGTTATTTTTTTATGTAAAGACTCTGATGATGCTCAACAAACACGGTATAATATCTTAACCGTGTGTGATACAAGTGCGCTGTGAATCACCACGCCTGCGCAAGAGCGAGCAAAGGTGGAGGTACTGGCTCAACCGTGTTCGATGCTAGTGCGCTGTAAAATCAAGCACGAGCAAAGGGTGGATGTACTGGCTTAACCGTGTGCGATGCAAGTGCACTATAAAACCACCACCTGTGCAAGCTAAAGGCGGGTAAGTTTATTTGGAAATTAGGACGAACTGTGTGTGATAGACTAGCTAGCTAGAAATATAAAAACAAACTACCTGCCTTGAGCGTTGCAAAAATCGGTAGTTCCACGCCACTTTTCCTTATTATTGTACATGCATATTGTTATTGGACCATGCGCGATCTTGGGCACTCCCGCCCCGCAACAATGCCTTTATCCAAATTTTAGTACCCACCGTACTTCAATCGTCGCCCACACTCCTCCAGCACCGACCTTGTAGTAAAATTGTAGTAACAGAGGCATTTAAACCGTTGCCCTCCCTCGTCCACCACCATCTCCACCCACCATTACTAAAATTTTCAGCAGCTGCGGCGTATCCTCAAACACCCCCCTCCCCAGTCCCCCACCCGGCCCCTCCCCCTCGAACCCTAGCTCCCGGCCACCGCCGACGCCGCCGCCAACCCCTGCCGGTCTGCCAGTTCCTCCTAGCTTAGATAATAAAGTTCAGGTTACCCAGCGATTCCCATACCGTCGCCCCACTCCCCTGAGTTTTTCGATGAGGCCCGCGGTGTCCATCCCCGCCAGATCCACATCCCCTACTCCAGAATGTCGCGGCCTAAACTCGACCACGTATCCCGGGGAGCCCAACAAGCGCTCGGCCAAGAAGAGGTTTATCATGGCCTCTACGGCGGACGTTGGCGAGGTGGCCGCCGTTCGCCTTGACCTGTCAATCCCGGAGCAACACATCGTCGTGGAAGCCGGTGAAGACGTTGACTACGTTGCCATGTCGAAGGCTTCATGTCAGCGAGCTAGTGTATTACTGTATCTCGAGAAAGCTGGCTATGACATCAAGCTCGTCCACAGCAATGGCTTCATGTGGTCCATGTCACAGGTTAAGTGGTCCATCCCCAACCCCTCTGGTTCAACCGCCTTCGATCTCTTCGACGGCCCTGCCGCTGATCTCCTCCGCCAAACGGTCAAGGATTTGCGAGCTTTATACGCCATCGAGCCCTTTTTGTCATTTCTGAAGGTCACGTTCTACGGCGGCGGCTTGGGATCCTCAATTGCCCAGTAAGATCAAATCGACCACGACCACGACCATGAGGAGGGCACCCACAAAGGTTCTTCCAAGGTGAAACAGCCCATCTGTGACATCAGAGAGCGCACCATGGGTCTGTGCTCTTCCAACTGGAAGGATCCTGCCCATGAAATGTGAGGCAACATTCTATCAACAAATCTTACCTTTTCTAGCTTGCCAACATGTACCCTTTGTTGTAGTAGCATTTGCCATGCGGTGCTTTAACTGTGCCGTGTTTAATTATTTTAGTTATGCAAAAATGTATTGTTCCATAGGGCTATGTGATGTTTAAGTATGAATTGTCCACTTCAGTTTCATGAATGGCTATATTTGGTTGTTTATAGTGAGTAGATGCCTTGTTTATCTATATTTGGTTGTTAGGTTGGTTTGAGTGAACATTTTTCCAGTTATCGAGCAGATGCCTTGTTTATATGTATTTGGTTCTTAGTTTGGTTGCAATGAGCATTTGTCCAGTTATCAAGTGGATGCCTTGTTTATCTGTATTTGGTTGTTAGGTTGCTTTTTTAGCATTTGTCCATTTATCAAGCAGATGCCTTGTTTATCTGTATCTGCTTGTTAGGTTGGTTGCAGTGAGCATTTGTCAAGTTTTCAAGCATATGCCCTGTTTATCTGTATTTGATTGTTAGATTGGTTGCAGTGAGACTCTGTCCAGTTTTCAATGGCTATGTTTGGTTGTTATACTGGTCATTTATGCCTTGTTTATTTCAGTCATTCACAATGTGTTGTTCATTATGTGCAAGTCAGAACTGTGCCGCTCAACTACATCAATACCAGTTTGAACGGATATATTTGGTTCCAATTATTCCTGGTGTAGTTAACACATGCCCTTTATTATAGTTTTACACCTTTACCCAGTGTGATGTTTAAGCATTACCTACGTTCTATTCATTTTCAACAATACAAGTTTGAATTGCAATATTTGATGGTTGTTAAGCCTGTTGTTGGTAAAATTGCCTTCCATTTTATATCTGCTTTAACAGCGTGCTGAAACCAACACATTCAAGCTATCATTTCCAGATGATGTTGTTTACCTTTGCTATATTTGTTTGATGTTAAGGTTGATGTACCTATCTGTTGGGGAATGCAATAATTTAAAAAAAATCCTATGCACACGCAAGATCTATCATGGTGATGCATAGCAATAGAGGGGAAGACTGTTGTCCACATACCCTCGTAGACCGTAAGCGGAAGCGTTATGACAACGTGGTTGATGTAGTCGAACGTATTCACAATCTGGCCGATCCTAGCACCAAAGGTATGGCACCTCCGCGATCCGCACATGTTCAGCTCGGTGACGTCCCGCGAACTCTAGATTCAGCTGAGTATCGAGGGAGAGTTTCATCAGCACGACGGCGTGAGGACAGTGATGATGAAGCTACCGGAACAGGGCTTGTCCTAAGCACTTCAATGATATGACCGAGGTGGACTATGGTGGAGGGGGGCACCACACACGGCTAAGACAATTGTCAACTTGTGTGTCTATGGGGTGCCCCCTCCCCCATATATAAAGGAGTGGAGGGGGGGAGGGGTCGGCCCTCTATGGCGCGCCCAAGGGAGTCCTACTCCCACTGGGAGTAGGATCCCCCCCCTTCCCTAGTTGGATTAGGAGAGGGAGGAAGGGGGAGATAGGGGGAAGGAAAGGGGGGCCGGCCCTCCACCCAATTCGGATTGGGCTTGGGGGGGCCGCGCCCCCTCCTAGGCTCCCTTCTCCTATCTCCCACTATGGCCCAATAAGGCCCATATACTTCCCGGGGGGTTCCGGTAACCTGCCGGTACTCCGATATATTCCCGAACTCACCCGGAACCATTCCGATGTCCAAACACAGGCTTCCAATATATCGATCTTTATGTATCGACCATTGCAAGACTCCTCATCATGCCCGTGATCACATCCGGGACTCCAAACAACCTTCAGTACATCAAAACACATAAACTCGTAATACCGATCATCACTGAACGTTAAGCGTGCGGACCCTACGGGTTCGAGAACTATGTAGACATGACCGAGACTCATCTCTGGTCAATAACCAATAGCGGAACCTGGATGCTCATATTGGTTCCTACATATTCTACGAAGATCTTTATCGGTCAAACTGCATAACAACATACGTTGTTCCCTTTGTTATCGGTATGTTACTTGCCCGAGATTCGATCGTCGGTATCTCAATACCTAGTTCAATCTCGTTACCGGCAAGTCTATTTACTCGTTTCGTAATGAAACATCCCGTAACTAACTCATTAGTCACATTACTTGCAAGGCTTATAGTGATGTGCATTCCCGAGAGGGCCCAAAGATACCTCTCTGATACACGGAGTGACAAATCCTAATCTCGATCTATGCCAACTCAACAAACACCATCGGAGACACCTATAGAGCATCTTTATAGTCACCCAGTCACGTTGTGAAGTTTGATAGCACACTAAGTGTTCCTCCAGTATTCGGGAGTTGCATAATCTCATAGTCATAGGAACATGTATATGTTATGGAGAAAGCAATAGCAGTAAACTAAACGATCATCGTGCTAAGCTAACGGATGGGTCAAGTCAATCACATCATTCTCTAATGATGTAATCCCGTTCATCAAATGACAACTCTTTGTCCATGGCTAGGAAACTTAACCATCTTTGATTAACGAGCTAGTCAAGTAGAGGCATACTAGTGACACTCTCTTTGTCTATGTATTCACACATGTACTAAGTTTCCGGTTAGTACAATTCTAGCATCAATAATAAAAATTTATCATGATATAAGGAAATATAAATAACAACTTTATTAGTGCCTCTAGGGCATATTTCCTTCAGTCTTCCACTTGCACCAGAGTCAATAATCTAGATTACATTGTGATGATTCTAACACCCATGGAGTCTTGGTGCTGATCATGTTTTGCTCGTGAAAGAGGCTTAGTCAACGGGTCTGTAACATTCAGATCTGTATGTATCTTGCAAATCTCTATATCTCCCTCCCTGACTTGATCGCAGATGGAATTGAAGCGTCTCTTGATGTGCTTGGTTCTCTTGTGAAATATGGATTCCTTTGCCAAGGCAATTGCACCAGTATTGTCACAAAATATTTTCATTGGACCCGATGCACTAGGTATGACACCTAGATCGGATATAAACTCCTTCATCCAGACTCCTTCATTTACTGCTTCCTAAGCAGCTATGTACTCCGCTTCACATGTAGATCCTGCCACGATGCTCTGCTTGGAACTACACCAACTGACAGCTCCACCATTTAATAAAAATGTGTATCCGGTTTGTGACTTAGAGTCATCCAGATCAGTGTCAAAGCTTGCATCGACGTAACCATTTACGACGAGCTCTTTGTCACCTCCATAAATGAGAAACATATCCTTAGTTCTTTTTAGGTATTTCAGGATTATCTTGACCACTGTCCAGTGATCCACTTGTGGATTACTTTGGTACCTCCCTGCCAAACTAATAGCAAGGCACACATCAGGTCTGGTACACAGCATTGCATACATGATAGAACCTATGGCTAAAGCATAGGGAATGACTTTCATTTTCTCTCTATCTTCTGCAGTGGTCGGGCAATTCAGTCTGACTCAACTTCACACCTTGTAACACAGGCAAGAACCCTTTATTTGTTTGATCCATTTTGAACTTCTTCAAAACTTTATCAAGGTATGTGCTTTGTGAAAGTCCAATTAAGTGTCTTGATCTATCTCTATAGATCTTGATGCCCAATATATAAGCAGCTTCACCGAGCTCTTTCATTGAAAAATTCTTATTCAAGTATCCTTTTATGCTATTCAGAAATTTAGTATCATTTCCGATCAGCAATATGTCATCCACATATAATATCAGAAATGCTACAGAGCTCCCACTCACTTTCTTGTAAATACAGGCTTCTCCAAAAGTCTATATAAAACCATATGCTTTGATCACACTATCAAAGCGTATATTCCAATTCCGAGAGGCTTGCACCAGTCCATAAATGGAATGTTGGATCGCTTGCACACTTTGTTAGAACCTTTTGGATCGACAAAACCTTCTGGTTGCATCATATACAACTCTTCTTTAAGATATCCATTAAGGAATGCAGTTTTGACATCCATTTGCCAAATTTAATAATCATAAAATGCGGCAATTGCTAACATGATTCAGACGGACTTAAGCATCGCTACGGGTGAGAAAGTCTCATCCTAGTCAACTCCTTGAACTTGTTGAAAACCTTTTGCAACAAGTCGAGCTTTGTAGACAGTAACATTACCATCAGCGTCAGTCTTCTTCTTGAAGATCCATTTATTCTCTATGGCCTGCCGATCACCGGGCAAGTCAACCAAAGTCCACACTTTGTTCTCAAACATGGATCCCATCTCAGATTTCATGGCCTCAAGCCATTTTGCGGAATCTGGGCTCATCATCACTTCCTCATAGTTCATAGGTTCATCATGGTCAAGTAACATGACCTCCAGAACATGATTACCATACCACTCTGGTGCGGATCTTACTCTGCTTGACCTACAAGGTTCAGTAGTAACTTCATCAGAAGTTTCATGATCATCATCATTAGCTTCCTCACTTACTGGTGTAGGAATCACCGGAACTGATTTCAGTGATGAACTACTTTCCAATAAGGGAGTAGGTACAATTACCTCATCAAGTTCTACTTTCCTCCCACTCACTTCTTTCGAGAGAAACTCCTTCTCTAGAAAGGATCCATTCTTAGCAACGAATATCTTGCCTTCGGATCTGTGATAGAAGGTGTACCCAACAGTCTCCTTTGGGTATCCTATGAAGACACATTTCTCCAATTTCGGTTCGAGCTTATCAGGTTGAAGCTTTTTCACATAAGCATCGCAACCCCAAACTTTAAGAAACGACAACTTGGGTTTCTTGCCAAACCGCAGTTCATAAGATGTCGTCTCAACGGATTTTGATGGCGCCCTATTTAACATGAATGCAGTTGTCTCTAAAGCATGACACCAAAACGATAGCGGTAAATCTGTGAGAGACATCATAGATCGCACCATATCTAATAAAATGCGGTTACGATGTTCGGACACACCATTACGCTGTGGTGTTCCAGGTGGCGTGAGATGCGAAACTATTCCGCATTATTTCAAATGAAGAACAAACTCATAACTCAAATATTCACCTACACGATTTGATCATAGAAACTTAATTTTCTTGTTACGATGATTTTCCACTTCACTCTGAAATTCTTTGAACTTTTCAAATGTTTCAGACTTATGTTTCATTAAGTAGATATACCCATATCTTCTCAAATCATCTGTGAAGGTAAGAAAATAACGATACCCGCCACTGACAGTGCAAATATCCCTAGGTGGTTTTGGTAATTCCTAACAACATATAGCTCATTGAGCTAATGCTACTTCAAGATTAATATCTCAGGAAAGCTCAATGATTGGCATGGCATGGATGAGAAAAGTGGACCCCTCAAAATGCTAAGGACAAAAGGATTGGCTCAAGCTCAAAGCTCAAGACTCTACATTTTCTATTTTAGTGATCCAAGATCACATCGAGTCTATAGGAAAAGCCAATACTATTAAGGAGGGATGAGGTGTTGCTTAATGAGGCTCTTGCTCAAAATGCTTAGTGATATGCTCCAAAACCCTCAATTACTCTCTCACATCCACATATGACCTAAACCAAAAGTCAAACTCGGCCCCACCGATTCTTTCTATCTGGCGCCACCGAGTTCAAATGTCATAGCCACTGCCACAAACCCTAGGCAAATCGGCCTCACCGATAGGGATCTCGGTCTCACCGAGATGGGATTGTAATCTCTTTGTTTCCCTTCGTAACGTTTCGGTCCCACCGAGATGAGCGATCGGTCCCACCGATATTGCAATGTAAACTCCCTGTTTCCCTTTTGTAACATTTCGGTCTCACCGAAATGAGCGAATCGGTCCCACCGAGTTTACCTGACCAACTCTCTGGTTAGCTTATTACCAAAATCGGTCTCATCGAGTTTGCGTAATCGGTCTCACCGATATTACGTTATGCCCTAACCCTAACCATATTGGTCCTACCAAGTTGCATGTCGGTCGCACCAAAACTCCTAACGGTCACTAGCTTTGCTGAATCGGTCCGACCGAGTTTATCAATTCGGTCCCACCGAGATTGGCAAGTTGTGTGTAACGGTTAGATTTTGTGTGGAGGCTATATATACCCCTCCACCACCTCTTCATTTGGATAGAGAACTATCAGAACAAACCTATACTTCCAACTTACTTTTTCTGAGAGAGAACCACCTACACTTGTGTTGAGGCCAAGATATTCCATTCTTACCATATGAATCTTGATCTCTAGCCCTCCCCAAGTTGCTTTCCACTCAAATCCTCTTTCCACCAAATCCATATCCTGTGTGAGAGAGTTGAGTGTTGGGGAGACTATCGTTTGAAGCACAAGAGCAAGGAGTTCATCATCAACACACAATTTGTTACTCTTGGAGAGTGGTGTCTCCTAGATTGGCTAGGTGTCACTTGGGAGCCTCCGACAAGATTGTGGAGTTGAACCAAGGAGTTTGTAAGGGCAAGGAGATCGCCTACTTCGTGAAGATCTACCGCTAGTGAGGCAAGTCCTTCGTGGGCGACGGCCATGGTGGGATAGACAAGGTTGCTTCTTCGTGGACCCTTCGTGGGTGGAGCCCTCCGTGGACTCGCGCAGTCGTTACCCTTCGTGGGTTGAAGTCTCCATCAACGTGGATGTACGATAGCACCACCTATCGGAACCACGACAAAAACATCTATGTATCCTATTGTGTTTGAATCTTCCAAACCCCTGCCTTTACATTCTTGCAAGTTGCATGCTTTAGTTTCTGCTTCTCATATACTCTTTGCATGCTTGCTTGAATTGTGTTAAGATTGCTTGACTTGTCCAAAGTTGCTAAAATATGCCAAGAACTAAAATTGGGAAAAGGATAAGTTTTATTTGATCAAGTAGTCTAATCACCCCCCCCTCTAGACATACTTTCGATCCTACACGTGGTATCAGACCTTTGGTCTCCATTTGCCTTGATTTTCATAGCTTTTGGAAGTCATAGCCTTGGTTTCACAACCTAGGAGAGTATGGCGTCTAGCGAGGGAAACTACCACCGTAGAGGTCCTTACTTTGATGGTACTAATTTTGCTAGTTGGAAGCATAAGATGAAAATGCATATTCTTGGACATAACCCCGCCGTATGGGCTATTGTGTGTATTGGCTTGCAAGGTGAATTCTTTGATGGGAGAGAACCGAACCGTGAAGCTACCGTGGAAGAGTTGAAGATGCTGCAATACAATGCTCAAGCTTGTGATATCCTCTTCAACGGATTGTGCCCCGAAGAATTCAGCAAAATCAGCCGTCTTGAGAATGCAAAGGAAATTTGGGATACTTTGATTGATATGCACGAAGGTACCGACTCCGTCAAGGAATCCAAGTTGGATGTGCTTCAAAGTCAGCTTGACAAGTTCAAAATGAAGGATGGTGAAGGTGTCGCTGAAATGTACTCTAGGCTTGCTCTTATCACAAATGAGATCGCCGGCTTAGGAAGTGAAGAGAGGACCGACAAATTCATCATCAAGAAGATCCTAAGAGCTTTGGACGGAAAATATGATACCGTATGCACGTTGATCCAAATGATGCCCAATTACAAAGATCTCAAGCCAATGGAAGTCATTGGAAGAATTGTTGCTCATGAGATGTCACTCAAGGATAAGGAGGAGCTCCATAACAAGTCAAGTGGTGCTTACAAAGCCTCATCTGAAGCTCCCACATCATCAAGTGAGAAACAAACCTTCAATGAAGAATTGAGCCTAATGGTGAAGAACTTCAACAAGTTCTACAAGAGTAGAAGCAAAGAGAGAGGTTCCAAGTCAAGGTCCTACAATGACAAAAGATCTTCTAGTCGAGAGCGAAATTGCTACAATTGTGGAAGACCTGGACACTGTTCCAATGAGTGTACGGCACCCTACAAGAGAAGAGAATATTCTCCAAAAAGAAGAAGTAGAAGAGAAGAATCACCATCAAGAGAGAGAAGGAGTAGAGATGGTCGTTATGAACGAAGAACATCCCGGAGAAGCAAAGATTCGGAAAGGAAGGACAAGTCATCAAGGAGCTACACAAAACGAAGACATCAAGCTCATGTTGGTGAATGGGTATCCGGCTCCGACTCCGACAATCACTCCGAGAGAAGCTATCACTTCGACTCCGAATATACTCAAGATGAAGGTGTTGCCGGTCTAGCACTTGTGTCAACCAACTCCTACGACATATTTGATTCAACAAATGAAGGACTTGGAAGATGCTTCATGGCTAAAGGCCCAAAGGTATCACAGCCCGAGTATGTTGATTTCAATAGTGATGAAGATGACTTGTTAGGTGATGCTGATTTACTTGTTGACAACTCTAGTGATGAATACTATGATGAAACGTCAATTAATCATGCTAATCAAGATAAAACGAATGACAATGATAAGGAGAAGATTGAGTTTCTAATTAAAGAACTAAACACTCTTAAGTTAGCTCATGAAACTATTTTAGGAGATCATCGAGAAATTTTAAGGACTCATGAGAAATTACGTTTTAAAAAGCTCAACCTTGAGCAAGAGCATGAGTTCTTAAAGGCAATCAATGATGATCTTCGCAAGAAAAATTCTTCTTACATTGCCAAGCGTTTACTCTTATCCACTTACATGCCTCAAGTCAAGTATAGTAACAAGAACAAGAAAGATTCTTCCTCTAGTAGTGACAATAATCGTGTTAAATCCAATGTTGTTGCTTCTAGTAGTTCTCTTGATTCCACTAATGATTCTCTTAGACAAGTTACACTTGAGCAAGAAAATAGCTTATTGAAGGGGATTATAGAGAAAGGTGTTTACAAGAGCCTTGCCGGAAGTAAGCAATTCGAGGAAATTGTACGCAAGCAAGGAAGACATCGGAAGAACCAAGGTGTTGGTTTTGAACGAAAGTTCAATGCCAATGGAGTTGAGTGGGAAGAAGATCAATACCCCAAGACGAAGTTTGTTCCTCAACAAAAGAAGTATGATCCTACTTCCTTCAAAGGGACACATGCTCAAGATGATCTCCCACCACATGACCATGAGCAAAAAGGCAAGGATAAGCTTCAAGAGGAAATTGATGCATTTGAAGAAGCACCCAAGACCTTGGTCAAGTGGGTTCCCAAGACTACATCAAGTTCTACTTCATCAAGTACAACTACAACTCCAAGGATTCCCATCAAGATGATGTGGATCCCAAAGAATAAGAACTAGAGAGTTCCTGAGGGTGACTCCGCCAACATACTTAACTCTTATCATTTTGGCAAGAACAAGTGCAATCAACTTCCACATCTTGCACTAGTTCAAGGAGTCACAAACCCTCTTGTTGGTAAGACAAGGGATAAGGTAACCTAATGCTTTCATAGACATCATCTTGTGTGTGCATCACTCTATGTCTATGGATATCCTTGTTTGTTCCTTGTGGGACTAACCTGTGCAGGTATTGAAAGTGCAACTCACTCCAAAGGATTGCTCCAAATGATCTACATCAACATTGAGCATCCACATCTTCAACACCTACATGAAGTCATGATCGACAAAATCCAAGGTTAGTTCATCCCTCTTAGGGGGGGTCTCACATCTAGGGGGAGCTTTACTCTAAGAATTGAGCCAAAGCAACTCTAATGGTGTGAACACAACAACGCTTTATGTAAAAGTGGTAACCCTGTTGGAAATATGCCCTAGAGGCAATAATAAAATGGTTATTATTATATTTCCTTGTTCATGATAATTGTCTATTGTTCATGCTATAATTGTATTAACCGGAAACCGTAATACATGTGTGAATACATAGATCGTAATGTGTCCCTAGTAAGCCTCTAGTTGACTAGCTCGTTGATCAATAGATGGTCATGGTTTCCTGACCATGGACATTGGATGTCATTGGTAACGGGATCACATCATTAGGAGAATGATGTGATGGAAAAGACCCAATCTTAAGCATAGCACAAGATCGTGCATTTCATTTGCTAAAGCTTTTCTAATGTCAAGTATCATTTCCTTAGACCATGAGATTATGCAACTCCCGGATACCGTAGGAATGCTTTGGGTGTACCAAACGTCACGACGTAACTGGGTGGCTATAAAGGAGCACTACATGTATCTCCAAAAGTGTATGTTGGGTTGGCACGAATCGAGACTGGGATTTGTCACTCCATATGACGGAGAGGTATCTCTGGGCCCACTCGGTAATGCATCATCATAATGAGCTCAATGTGACTAAGGAGTTAGCCACGGGATCATGCATTACGGAACGAGTAAAGAGACTTGCCAGTAACAAGATTGAACGAGGTGTGGGGATACCGACGATCGAATCTCGGGCAATTAACATACCGATAGACAAAGGGAATTGTATACATGATTGATTGAATCCTCGACATCGTGGTTCATCCGATGAGATCATCGCGGTACATGTGGGAGCCAATATGGGTATCCAGATCCCGCTATTGGTATTGGCTGGAGAGATGTCTCGGTCATGTCTGCATAGTTCCTGAACCCGTAGGGTCTACACACTTAAGGTTCGGTGACGCTAGAGTTGTTATGGGAAATAGGATGTGGTTACTGAAGGTTGTTCGGAGTCCCGGATGAGATCCCGAATGTGATGAGGAGTTCCGGAATGGTCCGGAGGTGAAGATCGATATATTGGACAAAGGGTATTGTAGTCCGGAATTGTTTCGGGGGTACCGGGTGACGACCAGCGTGTCCAAAAGGGGTTTCGGAGGCCCCGGCAAGCGTTGGGGGGCCTTATGGGCCAAGGGGAGGGGGCACATCAACCCACTAAGGGGATGAGCGCCCCTCCCACCCCATGTCACGTAACCTGGAGAGGTGGGGGCGCCTCCCCTAGGGCAGCCACCCATCCCGGCTTGGGGGGCAAGTTTCCTAGGGGTAGGGGCGCCCAAACCCATCTAGGGTTTCCCCTGTGGCCGCTGCCCCTCCCCTAGGGAACCCTAGGGCGCATCCTCCACCCCCTTCCCCCTATATATAGTGAGGGAGAGAGAGGGCAGCCACACACCCCTTCCCCTGGCGCAGCCCCTCCCCTTTCCTACACCTCATCCTCCTCCGTAGCGCTTGGCGAAGCCCTGCCGGAGAACCACGAGCTCCATCACCACCACGCCGTCGTGCTGTCGGAGTTCTCCCTCAACTTCTCCTCTCCCCTTGCTGGATAAAGAAGGAGGAGACGTCCCCGGGCTGTACATGTGTTGAACGCGGAGGTGCCATTGTTCGGCGCTTAGATCGGAATCGGCCGCGATCTGAATCACTGCGTGTACGACTCCACCAACCGCGTTCTTGTAACGCTTCTGCTTAGCGATCTTCAAGGGTATGAAGATGCATTCCCTCTCTCTCGTTGCTAGTATCTCCTAGATTGATCTTGGTGGCATGTACGAAATTATTTGAATAATTGCTACGTTCCCCAACAGTGGCATCATGAGCTAGGTCTATGCGTAGATTCTATGCACAAGTAGAACACAAAGCAGTTGTGGGTGATGGTTTGTTCAATTTGCTTACCGTTACTAGTCTTTTCTTGATCCGGCGGCATTGTGGGATGAAGCGGCCCGGACCGACCTTACACGTACGCTTACGTGAGACTGGTTCCACCGACTGACATGCACTTGATGCATAAGGTGGCTGGCGGGTGTCTGTCTCTCCCACTTTAGTCGGATCGGATTCGATGAAAAGGGTCCTTATGAAGGGTAAATAGCAATTGGCATATCACCGTTGTGGTTTTGCGTAGGTAAGAAACGTTCTTGCTAGAAACCCATAGCAGCCACGTAAAACATGCAACAAAAATTAGAGGACGTCTAACTTGTTTTTGCAGGGTATGCTATGTGATGTGATATGTCCAAAAGGATGTGATGAATGATATATGTGATGTATGAGATTGATCATATTCTTGTAATAGGAATCACGACTTGCATGTCGATGAGTATGACAACCGGCAGGAACCATAGGAGTTGTCTTAATTTATTTATGACCTACGTGTCAATGAAAATGCCATGTAATTACTTTACTTTATTGCTAGCCGTTAGCCATAGTAGTAGAAGTAATAGTTGGCGAGGAAAATTCATGAAGACACGATGATGGAGATCATGGTGTCATGCCGGTGACGATGGTGTTCATGTCGCGCCTCGAAGATGGAGATCAAAGGGGCAAGATGATATTGGCCATATCATGTCACTTTATGATTTGCATGTGATGTTTGTCATGTTTACATCTTATTTGCTTAGAACGACTGTCGGTGTCAAAACCGGCGGATCTCGGGTAGGGGGTCCCGAACTGTGCATCTAGGCAGATGGTAACAGGAGGCAGGGGACACAATGTTTTACCCACGTTCGGGCCCTCTTGATGGAGGTAAAACCCTACGTCCTGCTTGATTAATATTGATGATATGGGTAGTACAAGAGTAGATCTACCACGAGATCAGAGAGGCTAAACCCTAGAAGCTAGCCTATGGTATGATTGTTGTTGTCCTACGGACTAAAACCCTCTTGTTTATATAGACACCGGAGAGGGCTAGGGTTACAGAGAGTCGGTTACAATGGTAGGAGATCTACATATCCGTATCGCCAAGCTTGCCTTCCACACCAAGGAAAGTCCCTTCCGGACACGGGACAAAGTCTTCAATCTTGTATCTTCATAGTCCAGGAGTCCGGCCGAAGGTATAGTCCGGCTATCCGGACACCCCCTAATCCAGGACTCCCTCAGTAGCCCCTGAACCAGGCTTCAATGACGATGAGTCCGGCGCGCAGATTGTCTTCGGCATTGCAAGGCGGGTTCCTCCTCCAAGTACTTCATAGAAGATTCTGAACACAAAGGTAGTGTCCGGCTCTACAAAATAATTTTCCACATATTTCCATAGAGAGAATAATATTTACACAAATCTAATCTGCTGATGTATTCCGTAGCGTGACATCACACCACGGCCAAGTCTTTATTCGAATCGTTTTACTGTCCCACCTCATCGCGTTTAGCGAGGCGGTTTCCTTGGCACGCCTTGTCAAAGCAGAGATCATGTCCCCTTGTTCCGGGATTCTCATCGATACGGGCATGGGTAGCCCAACCGCGCCATTGATTACGGCGCTTGGGAGATAAGCGAGTTTTACCAGGCTGGTGGGGACGCATAGTCGCGTCCACCCATATAAGGGGATAAGGATCCACCTTTTCATCCATGCCTTCTTCCTCCTTTGCCTATCCATTTCCGCGCACTCGAGCTCCAGCGCCCAAGTCCGCACACCCCACCTCAACCTTCTCCAGCCATGTCCGGAGCGGGAGGCAAGTGGATGGTCTCCTCCGTCACGGAGGGACACGTCAAAAAACTGAGGAAGGCCGGATACTTGTCTAACGACATTGCGCACCGGCTTCCCGAAGAGGGGCAGCTCATCCCCACCCCTAGGCCCCATGAGAGGGTGGTGTTCCTCCCCCATTTCATCCGCGGACTGGGCTTCCCTCCCCACCCATTTGTCCAGGGGCTCATGTTCTACTATGGCCTGGATTTCCATGATCTGGCCCCAAACTTTGTCCTCAACATCTCGGCGTTTATCATCGTGTGCGAGGCTTTCTTCCGCATCCGCCCCCATTTCAGCCTATGGCTCAAGACTTTCAATGACAAGCCGAAGGTGGTGCGCGGCACCCAGGCGGAGTGCGGAGGCGCCATGGTAGGCAAGATGCCCAACGTCCTATGGCTCGAGGGCTCCTTCATGGAGTCCCTAAAGGGGTGGCAATCAGGGTGGTTTTACATCACCGAGCCGCGTGACCCAGAATGGGCCGCAGCCCCCGAGTTCCGATCCGGACCCCCTACGCGACTCGCCTCCTGGAAAGAGACGGGCCTGTCGTGGGGTAAAAAAGGAGAGCTGACAGGACTCCAAACATGCGTCCAAACCCTGGTGGACAAGAAGCTCAAACTTGTCAACGTAGTCCAGGTTATGCTCATTCGCTGGATCCTCCCGTGTCAACAATGGGCTTTCAACCTGTGGGAGTTCGACCCAGCGCAGCACCGAACTCTAAGCAGGCTCTTCGACACGACGTACGAAGATGCCTGGAAGGTGCTTTTCAAGGGCGCCGAGGCCCCCGCATCCGCTACCGAGGATCGCGGATTTAGCACGCAGCGTCACGCTCGTGCGGTAAGCTGTTTTTACCTTTTACAGGGTATTAGTCTTTCATAGTTTGACTCCATGCGGGATCTAAGCTCCCTTACCTTTGACAGGATTGGCAGGAGACGTCCGGACAGATCAACTGTCCGGCTCCTTTGCCCGAAGGCCCAGCGGACGCTCGCTTGGCGAAGCTGCTGGTTCCAGCACCCTACGTGGTGCCGGAGAAGAAGGCCAAGAAGAAGGCCACGGGGACTCGAAAGAGTGTCCGGCGCCAGGAGGTGTCGGATTCATCATCCAACGACTCCAAGGCGCACTCCTCCCATGAAGACGAGGAGGAGGAAGAAGAGACCTCACCCCCTCCAGCGGGGGGAGAGAAGAAAAGGAAGGCCGCCCCAACTGGGGAGGGCGAAGGGTCCAAAAGGGGGAAGACCCCTCCTCCGGACTACTCCACCAACGCCGACGATGGCGAAGAGGAGTGGCCGCACATGGCCAAGCCCCTGGCAAGATCGTAAGTATCCAGATACCAAAGTGATTCATAGTATTCCCCCATTGCACAGCTTTTCCTTACGTCGAACATGTCTATGCAGTCCGCCCAAGGCCGGGCTCGACGAGTCATCGAGCGGCTCCCTGGATTAGTCGGATGTGAATTCGCTTCCGGCGGCTACCTCCCCCCACCCTACGGACGACGCCGAGGTGGCATCCCAACAGGTTCCAAGCCAGGAGGAGGTGGTCCTGGAGGCGCCGCAAGGCGACCTCCCGGACTCCAGGCGTGAAGGGGATAGAACCCCCAAGGGCTCTAAGTCCGGCTTTGAGCCGGACACCGCGCCGGAACCTTCAACGGTTCCGGACTCCGGTAGGCAGCCTCCTTCCAAGAGGAGCAAGCCTACCGAGCCGGTGACCTCCGTCCAACCAGAGGCACCGGACAATTTGCTGGAGGTGCTTAACGGCGCCTCCATCGACGAGGAGCACCGCACTATTATGAGTGTGGTGATCTAGAAGGTTCAGTCTGCCAAGAGCGGACTGACTGAAGCCTGTGCCAGCCTTCTAACAGGCTTTGAGGTAAGTAAGGAATATGTAAAAATATTACCGCATAGACAGTAGCCCCTGATGCTCCGTTCGGCGTTCGGAAAGAAAAGCCGAATAGAGGATCTAATAACATTCGCAGGAGTCTAACAAAAGTAAGTCAATATGCGTATGCAGGTTTCGCTGCTAGCATCCGCCGCACTGACAGTGGAGGTGGGCACGCTGAAGCAGAACCTCGAGCGGTCCGCGCAAGAGCTCGGCCTAGCCAAGCAGCAGCTCGAGGAGAAGGAAGGTAAGAAATAGCTTATTGAAATATGTGAAAGGTGCAATTGCAAAAAGTGACAGGATTAACGCGGCTATTGTAGGGGCCACAACTGAGGTGGCGACCCTTAAGCAAGTGCTGTCCGAGGTCAAGAAGAGGGCGGCCATGGAGCGCACCGAGCGGGAGAAGCATGAGACGCGGGTTGGCGAGGTGCGGCAAGAGCTCCAGGCTCTCATGAAAAAACATGAGAGTTTGGAGCTTGAATCGAAGACGCGAGAGTCTGAGCTCGTGACGTCCATTGAAGATGCCAAGTCTTCCAAGGCCGAAGCCCAGAAGGCCCTCCAGGAGGTTGAGGCAATAAAAAAGATAGCGGGGGGTAAAAGTGAATTACTTGTTACTTACCCGAATCTGGAGCTCTCCAGGAGCATTCACAAACTTGCCCCGTAGCGTGTCGGATGCCGCCGACTTCTACCGAGCCGAGGAGGGAAGCTCGACGGAGAAGGTGTTCTGGTCTCGGTATGCTGAGGCCGAACACCCGGTGCCCTTAAGCGACCAGCTGAAACAGCTGGTCGAGCTCCATAAGGTGGCCGAACAGGCCATGAAGGGCCTCATAGTCCGGCTGTGGCCTGGAGAGGCCATGCTTGGGAGCTACTTCGGGCTGGTGAGGCGGCTGGTGGAGGCCTGTCCAAGGCTCGAAGTCATCAAGCGCTCCGTATGCATCGAGGGTGCCCGTAGGGCGCTTGCCCGTGCGAAGGTGCACTGGGGCAAGCTGGATGCTGAGAAGCTTGTGAAGGATGGGCCACCACCGGGCAAGGAGCATCGCAAGCCCAAGATGTATTATGAGGGCATTCTGAAGGGTGCCCGCCTTGTGGCGGATGAATGTTCCATGGATGTAATTTTTCAGTAAACTCGCTCGTTTTGTCCTGTGCGCTGAAAACTTGTTCATGTGCGCTAAGCAATGCTTTTTGAATTTAAAATATTACCTTATGTGCGGCCGTTTATCAAATTTGAGAGATGGCGAGTCGTCGGCTTCTGCCCCCATGGCACGAGTGCTGGGGTGTTCGGGATAAACATGAGCGCTCTTTTTCCCATTCTTGGGTCCTTCAAGGGAGGCGCTCAACACAACGAACAAGGCAATCGGACTATAATGCTTGAACACTCTCACTTATCCATAGAATTCTATAATTTTAAATTTCGGCGAAGCCCCTAGTGTTCGGAAGACTGAGTTCGGGGCGCTATCCACGCCTAGGCCGGACAAAGCCGACTCCTCGCTCTAAGCGGCATAAGTCTTTAGGGACTCGAAAACCTCTCGAACAGCGACCAGCCCTCGCCTCATCATGACGGTTAGTTTTAGCTTTCTCTACTGAGGTGCTTAGCCCAGCTCAACTGGGGCACAATCGCAGTAGTTCTCCTAGTGCTACCTTAGCTGATATAATGGAACGTAAGGTACCAAAACATAGGAGCTGGGCAAACCCAACTATTGACCTAGGACATGATTCGGAGCCGATGCATATAATGCTATAAGTTCGGGGTGCCGCACTTGTGAAAGTGTTCGGACTTCTCACACCGTGTTGTGGGGTACTTAAGCCCCTGGCATATTGGCCGTACCAAAGTGTACGGGTGCAACATGTCATTAATGAACATATATTCGTAAAAAAGAGTAATGCAATAATAGACAGAAGCTATGCATTGTTTATTTAAAAAGGCTGCGATCAAAGCAAGATGATACAAATAGTGCGATAAGCAAAAGATGGGACTATCAAATATGTCCTTTCCAGGGGCGAGCTGCGGAATGTTATGTGAAACAGGTATACTGCTTGTTATAGAGACCACCTTAGAGCTCCGTAGTGCGGCGTAGCTTTCTGCTCCCCTGGTTGTTGTATCGTTTGTGCGGCAATTGTACTGCCGAACAGGCCTTCCGAAGAGTGGAGTCCTAAAAGTAAGAGAAAATGAAAAAGTCGGCAGCCCCTAGTGCGGTTTAAGTCGTGTTTCGGGCGTGCCGTGATTGCGCCCCTCCCCTTTTGCCCATGGTATTTCCAGAGCATAGTTATGTACGCGCAACACTGGCTTTGCAAGTTCGCGAGGGCTGGGGTTGGGGCCGCATTGCTACGCTTGCTCGGAACGTGCCCGGCAGTCTTGTTGTGGGTTACTCCGGGCGCGCTTGACGGTGTCCAGACGTTTAATGGCCAGAGTGGAGAATTGCCTTGAGAGGCTGCTTTGTACTTCCGCTGCGATAGCCGCCGTATGCTCCTCAGTTCGGAGAGAGCATTCGGTGTTTCCATTGACTGTGATGACTCCTCGAGGGCCTGGCATTTTGAGCTTGAGGTATGCGTAGTGTGGCACCGCATTGAACTTGGCAAATGCGGTTCGCCCGAGCAGTGCGTGATAGCCACTGCGGAACGGAACTATGTCGAAGATTAACTCCTCGCTTCGGAAATTATCCGGAGATCCGAAGACCACTTCAAGTGTAACTGAGCCTGTACAGTTGGCCTCTACACCTGGTATGACGCCTTTAAAGGTCATTTTAGTGGGTTTAATCCTCGAGGGATCGATGCCCATTTTCCGCACTGTATCCTGGTAAAGCAGGTTCAGGCTGCTGCCGCCGTCCATAAGGACTCCAGTGAGGTGAAATCCGTCAATAATTGGGTCTAGAACCAATGCGGCGAATCCACCATGACGGGTGCTAGTGCGGTGGTCCCTTCGATCAAAAGTGATCGGTCAGGAAGACCATGGGTTGAACTTTGGGGCGACTGGCTCCATCGCGTATACGTCCCTTAGCGCACGCTTCCGCTCCCTCTTGGGTACGTGGGTTGCGTATATCATGTTCACCGTCCGCAATTGTGGGGGAAAACCTTTCTGTCCACTATTGTTCGGCGGCTGGTGCTCCTCCTCGTCATCGCTATGCAGCCCCTTGTCTCTGCTTTCGGCATTTAACTTGCCTGCCTGCTTGAACACCCAACAATCCATGTTGGTGTGATTGGCTGGTTTTTAGGGGGTGCCATGTATCTGGCATGAGCGGTCGAGTATTCGGTCCAAACTGGACGGGCCCGGAGTATTTATTTTGAATGGCTTTTCCCGCTAACCGGGTTTAGAGCCTCTGAATCCGGCATTAACTGTCGTATCCTCAGCATTGTCGTCGTTAATGCGGCGCTTTTGCTTGTTGTGACGCGACCTGCCACTGCTGTCCTTGGTATCCGAATTACCAGGGCTCTTGGTCATGTTATTGCTGCGAGCTAGCCAGTTGTCTTCTCCCGCGCAAAAGCGGGTCATAAGTGTCATGAGGGCTGCCATAGATTTCGGCTTTTCCTGTCCTAGGTGCCGCGCAAGCCACTCGTCGTGGATGTTATGCTTGAAGGCTGCTAGGGCCTCTGCGTCCGGACAGTCGACAATTTGATTTTTCTTGGTTAGGAACCGTGTCCAGAATTGTCTGGCCGATTCCTCTGGCTGCTGAATTATGTGGCTAAGGTCATCGGCGTCTGGTGGTCGCACATAAGTGCCCTGGAAATTGTCGAGGAATGCGGCTTCCAGGTCCTCCCAACAACCAATTGATTCTGGTGGCAAGCTGTTAAGCCAATGCTGAGCTGGTCCTTTAAGCTTGAGTGGGAGGTATTTGATGGCCTATAGGTCATCACCGCGGGCCATGTGGATATGAAAGAGATAGTCCTCGATCCATACCGCAGGATCTGTTGTGCCATCATATGATTCGATGTTCACGGGTTTGAAACTCTCAGGGATTTGATGATCCATTACTTCATCTATGAAGCATAGTGGGTGTGCGGCACCTTTGTATTGAGCTATATCACGACGCAGCTCAAACGAGCTTTGTCTATTGTGTTTGGCCCGACCGGATTGACTATATCCGGAGTGACGATTACCGTCTCGTGCCATGGGGCGCCCACGCGATCCGTAGATCGATCTTGTTTGCCTTGCCTTGTCCTCCAATATATCTCACAGGTCTGGCGCATTTTCCCGTGCCTTGGTATTTTTTGAGCGGCGCCGGGGTGCGGCTTGAGTGGAGGGCCAAGAGGCCTCTCTGTCGCGGCCACGGGGTGGCTGGTCGGCCGCATCATGCGCTGGTGATGTAGGTTTAGGTGCTTCCTCCTCTAATCGGGGTAGCAACCTGCACTTTGGGTAGCTCTTGGAGGGGCGTTCGAGTTCATACTCTTCGACCGCAAGAACTTTAGTCCATCTGTCGACTAGCAAATCTTGATCAGCTCTAAGATGTTGTTGTTTTTTCTTGAGGCTGCTCGCCGTGGCCATAAGCCTGCGTTTGAAACGCTCTTGTTCGACGGGATCCTCCGGCACGAAAAATTCGTCGTCGTCGAGGCTTGCCTCGTCTTCAGAGGGAGGCATATAATTATCGTCCTCGACCTCTCTGTCTGCCGCTCTCTCATGAGGGCTGGCTTCTCCATCCTCCTGTGTTGAATGTTGCTGGAGATGGTTGTCTTCGGCACTGTCCGGGGTGTTATTATCTCCCGTGCTGGAATCACCGTTTTTGCTTTGGCGGGATTTAGAGCGGCGCCGCTGGAGCCGGCGCTTAGGCTGCTTCTTGGAGGGGTCATCCTCCGCTGTTCCATCGCCATTGCCTTCTTTTGGGGTGTCCACCATGTATATATCATACGACGAGGTGGCTTTCCAGTGCCCTATAGGCGCTGGTTCTTGATCGTCTCCTGCATCGGCGTCCATACTGTCGATGTCTTCAGAGTCGAAGTCGAGCATGTCGGTTAAATCATCGACAGTGGCTACGAAGTGGGTGGTGGGTGGGCTTTGAATTTCTTCATCATCCGCATCCCAACCTTGCTATCCATAGTCCGGTCAGGGCTCTCCTGATAAAGAGAGAGACTTTAGTGACTTTAGAATATCGCCGAAGGGCGAGTGTTGAAAGATGTCCGCGGCAGTGAACTCCATGATCGGCGCCCAATCGGGTTCGATCGGTAGGGGCGCGGAGGGCTCGGAGTCTGGAGAGGAGTCCGGCTCCTTGGAGTCACGAGCTTCGCAGAGAATAGGGCTGGTGTTCGGCTCGATCGCCGTAGAGATTGCAGCCCCCGAGGCGGTGTCCAACCACCCATCCTCGATTGGCGCAGTTGGTTCCGAATTAAGGGTCGGAGCTGATGCGGGTGCGGCCTCTAGGGCACTGTTCGGTGGCAGAGCTAGATCATGCCCATCGTGACAGTGCGACGCGCTTGGCTGCGGCTCGAATCCATCGAAGATCAAGTCTCCACGGAGGTCCGCTGTGTAGTTTAAACTTCCAAATCTGACCTGACGGCCAGGGGCGTAGCTTTCGATCTGCTCCAGATGGCCAAGCGAATTGGCCCGCGGTGCAAAGCCGCCAAATATGAAGATCTGTCCGGGGAGAAAAGTCTCACCCTGGATCGCATCGTCGTTGATGATCGTAGGAGCCATCGGGCCTAAAAGTGACGACACAGAGGAACTCTCAATGAAAGCACCAATGTCGGTGTCAAAACCGGCGGATCTCGGGTAGGGGGTCCCGAACTGTGCGTCTAGGCGGATGGTAACAGGAGGCAGGGGACACAATGTTTTACCCAGGTTCGGGCCCTCTTGATGGAGGTAAAACCCTACGTCTTGCTTGATTAATATTGATGATATGGTTAGTACAAGAGTAGATCTACCACGAGATCAGAGAGGCTAAACCCTAGAAGCTAGCCTATGGTATGATTATTGTTCGTCCTACGGACTAAAACCCTCCGGTTTATATAGACACCGGAGAGGGCTAGGGTTACACGGAGTCGGTTACAATGGTAGGAGATCTACATATCCGTATCGTCAAGCTTGCCTTCCACGCCAAGGAAAGTCCCTTCCGGACACGGGACAAAGTCTTCAATCTTGTATCTTCATAGTCCAGGAGTCCGGCCGAAGGTATAGTCCGGCTATCCAGACACCCTCTAATCCAGGACTCCCTCAACGACGGTAGCATAAATAAGATGATCCCTCACTAAAATTTCAAGAAAGTGTTCCCCCTAACTGTGCATCGTTGCAAAGGTTCGTTGCTTCGAAGCACCACATGATGATCGGGTGTGATAGATTCCAACGTTCGAATACAATGGGTGTAAGCCAGATTTACACATGCAAAACACTTAGGTTGACTTGACGAGCCTAGCATGTATAGACATGGCCTCAAAACACGAGAGACCGAAAGTTCGAACATGAGTCGTATAGTAGATACGATCAACATGGAGATATTCACCGTTGATGACTAGTCCGTCTCACGTGATGATCGGACACGACCTAGTCGATTCGGATCATGTATCACTTAGATGACTAGAGGGATGTCTATCTGAGTGGGAGTTCATTGAATTATTTGATTAGATGAACTTAATTATCATGAACATAGTCTAAATTGTCTTTGCAAATTATGTTGTCGGTTAATAGCTCACGCTTTAGCTCTTTGTTTTAATACGTTCCTAGAGAAAGACTAAGATGAAAGATATTGTAAGCAATTGTGCGGACTAGGGTCGTAGTCTGAGGATTGTCCTCACTGCTACACAGAAGGCTTCTGTCCTTGATGCACCGCTCGGTGTGCCAACCCCTCTTGCGTCGTTTGTGGATGTTGTGAACATCTGGCAGACACGTTCTGATGACTACCTGATAGTTTAGTGTGCCATGCTTTACGGCTTAGAGTTGGGGCTCCAAAAGCGTTTTGAACACCATAGAACATATGAGATGTTCGAAGAGCTGAAATTGGTATTTCAGGCTCATGCCCGCGTTGAGAGGTTGAGACCTCTGACAAGACCTTTGCCTACAAGATGGAGGAGAATAGCTCAGCCAGTGAGCATGTGCTCAGAATGTCTGGGTACTTCAATCACTTAAATCAAGTGGGAGTTAATCTTCCAGATAAGAGAGTGATTGACAAAAGTTCTCCAGTTGCTATCACCAAGCTACTAGAGTTTCATGATGAACTATAACATGCAAGGGAAGATAATCCCGGAGTTGTTCGTCGTGCTTAAGGCTGTAAAGGTAGAAATCAAGAAGGAGCATCAAGTGTTGATGGTTAACAAGAGCACTGGTTTCAAAGAAGGGCAAGGGCAAGAAGGGGAACTTCTTGAATGGCAAGCCAGTTGCTGCTCCATTGAACAAACCCAAGAACCCAAACCTGAGACAAAGTGCTTCTATTAGGGGAACGGTCACTGGTAGCGAAACTGCCTCAAATACTTGGTAGATAAGAAGGCTGTCAACTTCAACAAAAGTGATTTGATATATGTGTGTTATTGATGTGTACCTTACTAGTACTCCTAGTAGCACCTGGGTATTAGATACCGGTTCAGTTGCTAATATTGGTAACTCGAAACAAAAGCTACGGAATTAACGGATACTAGCTAAGGGCGAGGTGACGATGTGTGTTGGAAGTGTTTCCAAGGTTGATGTGATCACCATCGCACGCTCCTTCGGGATTAGTGTTGAACCTAGATCAATATTGTTTGCATTGGTGTCTGCGTTGAGCATGAACATGATTAGATCATGTTTATTGCAATACGGTTATTCATTTAAGTCAGAGAATAATGGTTATTCTGATTACATAAATAATACCTTCTATGGTCATGCACCCAATGTGAATGGTTTATTGAATCCCGGTCGTAGTTACACACATGTTCATAACATTGATGCCAAAACATGTAGAGTTGATAATGATAGTACCACTTTCATGTGGCACTGCCGCTTAGGTCATATTGGTGTAAAGCACATGAAAAAACCTCCATGCTAATGGACTTTTGAAGTCACTTGATTTTGAATCACTTGACACATGCGAACCATGCCTCTTTGGCAAGATGACCAAAACCCCGTTCTTTGGAACAATGGAACGGGCAAGTTGCTTGTTGGAAATCATACATGCTGATGTGTGCGGTCCGATGAGTGTTCACGCGCGCAGTGGATATCGTTATTTTCTCACCTTCACCGGTGAATTGAGTACATATGGATATATTTACTTAATGAAGCATAAGTCTGAAATGTTTGAAAAGTTCAAGCAATTTCAGATTTAAGTTGAGAATCATCATAACAAGAAGATCAAGTTCCTTCGATCTGATCAAAGGGAAAGTATCTGAGTTATGAGTTTGGCAATCACTAAAGACAAGGTGGAATCGTTTCACAGTTGACGCCGCCTGGAACACCATAGCATGATGGTGTGTCCAAATGTCATAACCGAACCTTATTGGATATGGTGTATGATGTCTCTTACCAATCTACCACTATTTGGGGGGGGTTATGCATTAAAGACAATTACATTCACTTTAAATAGGGCACCATCTAAGTCCGTGGAGACGACACCGTATGAACTATGGTTTGGCAAGAAACCTAAGTTGTTGTTTCTTAAGGTTTGGGGCTACAATGCTTATGTCGATAGGCTTCAGTCGGAAAAGCTCGAACCCAAAGCAGAAAATTGTATCTTCATAGAATACCAAAACAAGACGATTGGGTATACCTTCTATCTCAGATCTGAGGGCAAAGTGTTTGTCGCTAAGAACAGGTCCTTTCTTGAGAAAGAGTTTCTCTCAAAAGAATTGAGTGGGAAGAAGATAGAACTTGATGAGGTTGCTGAAACTTCACTTCAACCAGAGAGTAGCGCAGCACAGAAAGATGTTTCTGTGGAAACTACGTCAGTTGAAGAGAAAGCTAATGATGATGATCATGAAGCTTCAGATCAAATTACTATCAAACCTCGTAGGTCAACAAGGGTGTGTACAACTTCTCAGTGGTAACCCTGTCTTAAAGGTCATGTTGTTGGACAACGATGAACCTATGAGCTATGAAGAAGCGATGGTGGGCCCGGATTCCAACAAATGGACAGAAGCCATGAAATCCGAGATAGGATCCATGTATGAGAACAAAGTATAGACTTTGGTGGTCTTGCCCGATGAACGGCAAGCCATTGAGAATAAATGGATCTTTAAGAAGAAGACAGACGATGATGGTAATGTCGCCATTTGTGAAGCTCGACTTGTCTCAAGGAAGTTTCCGACAAGTTCAAGGAGTTGTCTATGATGAGACTTTTCTCAATCATAGTGATGCTAAAGTCTGTTAAAATTGTGTTAGCAGTTGCTACATTTTTCATTTACGAAATCAGGCAGATGGATGTCAAAACAAAGTTTCCTTGACGGTTTTCGTGAGGAAAGGTTGTATGTGATACAACCAGAAGTTTTTGTCGATCCTAAGGATGCTAAAAGGTATGCAAACTCCAGCGGTCCTTCTATGGATTGGAGCAAGCATCTCGGAGTTGGAACATACGCTTTGATGAGGCGATCAAAGCATTTGGGTTTATACAAAGTTTGCAAGAAACTTGTATTTGCAAGAAAGTGAGTGGGAGCACTACAACATTTCTGATAGGTATATATGGTGACATATTGTTGATCGAAAATGACGTAGAATTTCTAGAAAGCATAAAGGGTTGTTTGAATGGAGTTTTTCAAAGGAAGACCTGTGTAAAACTGCTTACATGGTAGGTATCAAGATCTATAGAGATAGATCAAGACGCCTGATAAGACTTTCACATAGCACATACCTTAACATGATCTTGAAGGAGTTCAAGATGGATTAGTCAAAGAAGGAGTTCTTGCCTGAGTTGTGAGGTGTGAAGTTAAGACTTGAAGCTCGACCACGGCAGAAGAAAGAGAAAGGACAAAAGTCGTCCCCTATGCCTTAGCCATAGGCTCTATACGATATGCCATGTTGTGTACCGCGATGTGCCTTGCCACGTGTCTGGCAAGAGGGTACAAGAGTGATCCAGGAGTGGATCATTGGACAGCGGTCAAAATTCTCCTTAGGAATAAGGAAATGTTTCTTGGTTATGGAGGTGATAAAAAGTTCGGCGTAAAGGGTTACGTTGATGCAAGCTTTAACACCTATCCGGATGACTCCAAGTAGCAAACCGGATACGTATAGTGGAGCAACCATTTGGAATAGCTCCAACTAGAGCATAGTAGCAACATCTATATTATGAAATCGAGATTTGCGAAGAACACAAGGATCTGAATGTTGCAGACCCGTTGACTGACACTTCTCTCGTAAGCATAACATGATCAAACCCTCGAACTCATTGAGTGTTAATCACATGGTGATGTGAACTAGATTATTGACTCTAGTAAACTCTTGGGTGTTAATCACATGGCGATGTGAACTAGATTATTGACTCTAGTAAACTCTTCGGGTGTTAGTCACCTGGCGATGTGAACTATGAGTGTTAATCACATAAGGATATGAACTACATTATTGACTCTAGTGCAAGTGGGAGACTATTGGAAATATGCCCTAGAGGCAATAATAAAATGGTTATTATTATATTCCCTTGTTCATGATAATTGTCTATTGTTCATGCTATAATTGTATTAACCAGAAACGTAATACATGTGTGAATACATAGATCGTAATATGTCCCTAGTAAGCCTCTAGTTGACTAGCTCGTTGATCAATAGATGGTCATGGTTTCCTGACCATGGACATTGGATGTCATTGGTAACGGGATCACATCATTAGGAGAATGATGTGATGGAAAAGACCCAATCTTAAGCATAGCACAAGATCGTGTAGTTCGTTTGCTAAAGCTTTTCTAATGTCAAGTATCATTTCCTTAGACCATGAGATTGTGCAACTCCCGGATACCGTAGGAATGATTTGGGTGTACCAAACGTCACGACGTAACTGGGTGGCTATAAAGGAGCACTACAGGTATCTCCGAAAGTGTCTGTTGGGTTGGCACGAATCGAGACTGAGATTTGTCACTCCGTATGACGGAGAGGTATCTCTGGGCCCACTCGGTAATGCATCATCATAATGAGCTCAATGTGACTAAGGAGTTAGCCACGGGATCATACGTTACAGAACGAGTAAAGAGACTTGCCAGTAACAAGATTGAACGAGGTATGGGGATACCGACGATCGAATCTCGGGCAAGTAACATACCGATAGACAAAGGGAATTGTATACATGATTGATTGAATCCCTGACATCGTGGTTCATCCGATGAGATCATCGTGGTACATGTGGGAGCCAATACGGGTATCAAGATCCCGCTATTGGTTATTGACCGGGGAGATGTCTCGGTCATGTCTGCATAGTTCTCGGACCCGTAGGGTCTACACACTTAAGGTTCGGTGACGCTAGAGTTGTTACGGGAAATAGGATGTGGTTACTGAAGGTTGTTTGGAGTCCCGGATGAGATCCAGGATGTGACGAGGAGTTCCGGAATGTTCCGGAGGTGAAGATAGATATATTGGACGAAGGGTATTGGAGTCCGGAATTGTTCGGGGGGTACCGGGTGACAACCAACATGTCCGAAAGGGGTTTCGGAGGCCCCGGCAAGCGTTGGGGGGCCTTATGGGCCAAGGGGAGGGGGCACATCAACCCACTAAGGGGCTGAGCGCCCCTCCCACCCCATCTCACATAACCTGGAGAGGTGGGGGCGCCTCCCCTAGGGCAGCCACCCCTCCCGGCTTGGGGAGCAGGTTTCCTAGGGGTAGGGGCGCCCAAACCCATCTAGGGTTTCCCCTGTGGCCGCCGCCCCTCCCCTAGGGAACCCTAAGGCGCCTCCTCCACCCCCTTCCCCCTATATATAGTGAGGGAGAGAGAGGGCAGCCACACACCCCTTCCCCTGGCGCAGCCCCTCCCCTTTCCTACACCTCATCCTCCTCCGTAGTGCTTGGCGAAGCCCTGCCGAAGAACCACGAGCTCCATCACCACCACACCATCGTGTTGTCGGAGTTCTCCCTCAACTTCTCCTCTCCCCTTGCTGGATAAAGAAGGAGGAGACGTCCCCAGGCTGTACATGTGTTGAAAGCGGAGGCGCTGTTGTTCGGCGCTTAGATCGAAATCGACCGCGATCTGAATCGCTGCGTGTACGACTCCACCAACCGCGTTCTTGTAACGCTTCCACTTAGCGATCTTCAAGGGTATGAAGATGCATTCCCTCTATCTTGTTGCTAGTATCTCCTAGATTGATCTTGGTGACACGTACGAATTTTTTTGAATTATTGCTACGTTCCCCAACAAACCCCACTTGTGCTTAAATGATGAGTATGACCTATGATCAAATGTTCTCATTTGACTCCTAAGTCAATATACTCATATATAGATGACTTAGTCATCGCCAATTGTTTGATAGATGCTAGAATTGGTTGTGCATGTTTTGCCACATATTTCATTTGCCATTTTATTGTGTGAGCATGTTGGTTGCATAATTTACTCATTCGAGGACATCCACTTGTTGCTTTGATTGTTTGGTTCCTTTTCTTTTGCCAAGTGGATGAACAAGAATGCCTAAGAACCTTCTCTAGCTATCTATGCTTTTCTTGTCTCAAACTCTATTCATGCTACATCACAAAGTTTGACCAAGTCAGATTCGAACCACTCTGTGTGAGGAGCACTCAGAGTCCCCAATTCGTCATAGACTTAAACTTCCAAAACTTCTTTGTGCGTTTCGGTCTGACCGATTCATCCATTTCGGTCATACCGAGATCACTAAGTCGATCTAGGTTTTCAATCTCGGTGCAACCGATTTGAACTTTTCGGTCACACCGAGTTGTAGTAACTGCTTGCAGTTATGCATCTCGGTGCCACCGAGTTGTTCCACTCGGTCACACCGACAGGGTCAGGCTATATATATCCCCAGGCCAAAATTTGGAAAATTTTCCGAACCTCTTCACCCGCGCTCAGCCTGCTCTGCCTCCCTGGGTCTCCGGATTGTCCTCCTCATCACCAGTTGCATCCTGCCGCTGGTCTCCGCCGCCATCAACGGAAATCGTCTCCGCCGTTGCCGTCGTAGCAGGTCAATCGCCGCACTTAGGGTATGGACTTGATCCTTGTGTTAATCCCTCTCTGATTCCTAGCACATTGTTTTTCCATGTATCTTGCCACAATTGAGATCACTCTATCCAGCGAAATCACTCCGTAGTTTAGTCGTGGATTGAAAATTTAGGGTTAGGTTTCCGTCGAAATCATCTCGGACCAACCGAGTTGTTGAAATCGGTTCCACCGATTTGGCTAAGGCCATTGCACATGTGATTCTCGGTCTGACCGAGAATTGCAAATCGGTGTAATCGAGTTCAATACTTTGTGAAACCCTAGCAGTCTCGGTGCCACCGAACTGTGACTCGGTCTGACTGAGTTCACTAGTTTAGGTTCCAAAAACTGCTTCGGTATTTCTGTGGAAAACTAAAACTAAGTTTTTAACTCATTCTTTTGCAAAAACCTATGTACTTTGTGATGCTTATCCAATCTACCTCATCTATAATCTATTCACAGGGTCTGCTGTCAGTGTTTGCATCATGTTAGATCAGAGTGACAGTCAGAACAAGTATGAGGAGCAAGTTAACATGAGTCAGGGCACTAGTCCCTCTAGCAGCTTTGATGAGGGAAGCAGGAGTACACCCAGCAACTTGCCTAAGGCAGCCACCAGGACCAGAAAGAAGAGAACCTCAGATTCTGAGGATGAGGACTATGTGGCTGTTAAGGAAGAGGCCACCTCAAAGAGGAAAGTTCTGAAAAAGGAATATGGCACAGCTGCTGCCACTAAGCCAGGAATGAAGCAAAAGGTTCCTGCCAAGAGAATTCCCATGTCAAAAGCCAGAACATCCACTCAAGAGACTTTGGGATCTGCACCCAAAGAATAGGTTGTGGCAGAGAAGAAAAAGAAGGAAAGGGTCAAGAAGACCACTGCCAGAGTGCTTGGCAGATCTTCAATAATGAGAGATTCTGAAGAAGAGGAAGAGGAAGAGGATGCGGCACCAGCACCCAAATCTCAAAAGCTTACGGGAGATGCTATAAGGGCAGGGGCTACTCCATCTAAGCCCAAAACTGCTCCTAAGACTGTTGCTCCAGCTCCAAAGCCAAAACCCACGAGGAGCACCAGGAACATCCCTGCTGAGGAGAAGAACAAGGCCCCAGTGCCTCAAGCTACTAAAGAAGAAGATATTCTATTGTTTTGAGGAAGTTGAAGCCCAAAATTCCAATCACAATGATGCTCACCCAGTTGCAAACAACATGAAAATCAGGAAGGATTCAGGATTAAGGCTATGGAGAGAGTCGGATCCATATGCCACCAGGAGAAGGACTGTTGTGGACTACAGGTTCCATACAAAGGAACAGCAGGACTTCTATGAGACTATTTTACTTGACAAGAAGCCCATAGTGTGTGACATGAGATGGGTTGATTGGAAATTCATTGAGGAAAATTAAGATCACTTCCCTGGTGTATATGACAGGTTCAAGGCATGTGGAGTTGATGAGTTTGTGGCTCAGAAGCTCACAAAGTGGAATGATGAGCTTATTATGCAGTTCTACTCCACAGCTCATTTCTACCCAGATGGAAGGATTGTCTGGATGTCTGAAGGTGCTAGGTACCAGTCAACGGTTGAAGAATGGGAAAAATTGATCAATGCTCCTGAGGAGAATGAATATGACTTGAATGTCTATGCCAAGAAGAAGAAGGATCACAACACCATGGCACATATGTACAAAGAGATCCCAGATGCTGCTCTTGAGACACACAAGTTTGGATCAGTACATTACCTTCTGTCAGGCTTGCCAACAATCAACTGGATCCTCAGTCACACTCTCTTGCCAAAGTTAGGTGATCACAAGATGATCAGAGGCCATGCAATTAACCTGCTTCACATATTTGATGTGCCTCAAAAGTTTAAAGTCATGAGCCTAATTGTGGAAACCATAAAGAGAATAGTTGCATATCAGAAGAGAAGTTGTGGGTATGCCCCACAGATCCATGAGCTAATCAACTCCAAGATGGGCACTAGCACATATCTCTTGGACAAGGAACACATGCCCATCTACCCAGACTTTGAGGACAACACTATGGTGATGGATGAGAATGAACCATCTTCTGTGCAAGCACAAGCAAAGAGGGAGAAGGCAAGGACTGAAAGGCTGCAAAGATGCCAACCATTGATGAGGCATCTCAGTATCTTCTGAAGAGCAAGCAAGATCAGCTTGGCTACTTGATTGCCTACACTCTGAGGATTGAGAAGGGATTGGCCACCCTGACTCAAAACCAGGAGAGCTTGAAGAGGATCATGGATCAGAAGTTCTATGATTTAGATGTGAAGGTCGCTGAGATCCAGTCAGTTGTTGAGCAACTTCAGGATGAAGTGCAGGAGAAGAAGGGCTCTACCACTGATGCTTTTGCTAGAGTGCCCAGAGGACAGAGATCTGCTGCAGTGCCTGTTACAGACACCAGAGCAACTTCATCTGCACCAGCTACAGCTTCAGTGCCACCAGCTCCAGCACCCACTCCACCAGCTCCATCTACATCAACTGATGCCTTCGTCCTTGGAGTTTTATCTACACCACCACCTGAAGACCAAGCCTGAGAGTCAATCTAGCATTATGCATTTTTTATGAACTTTTTGGTAACTTGTTGCCAAAGGGGGAGGAAATGTATAGATCATAGGCTTCGAGAGAGAGTTTTGCTTTTTATTCTCTCTTATTGTTTGGTGGTTGAACTTTGTTTATTTGCTTGTTTGAGATACTTTATGCTTGTGTGTGATACTTGGATGATCATGTGTTTGATCATATGCTACCTTAATATTTGTTGGATGACATTATCCTTTTATATCCCCATATGATCATTCACTTTGCTTGGTGATGAGTGCATGTATTTAATTATTATCATTTTGAGCGCTCCACCAAGATGTATGTGACGTGGAAGAGTAACCCATGTTCCTAACTCATTGTGCATTTGCAGTCCAAAGCAAATCTTAAACTATGCACAAATTTAGGGGGAGCTCTTGCTTTTCACATACTTCTCAAAGCGACAATGTTTTTCACTCTTATTATCATTTGTCGAAGCTTTGATCTATATGTTGTCATCAATTACCAAAAAGGGGGAGATTGAAAGTGCAACTATCCCTAGGTGGTTTTGGTAATTCCTAACAACATATAGCTCATTGAGCTAATGCTATTTCAAGATTAATATCTCAGGAAAGCTCAATGATTGGCATGGCATGGATGAGAAAAGTGGACCCCTCAAAATGCTAAGGACAAAAGGATTGGCTCAAGCTCAAAGCTCAAGACTCTACATTTTCTATTTTAGTGATCCAAGATCACATTGAGTCTATAGGAAAAGCCAATACTATTAAGGAGGGATGAGGTGTTTCTTAATGAGGCTCTTGCTCAAAATGCTTAGTGATATGCTCCAAAACCCTCAATTACTCTCTCACATCCACATATGACCTAAACCAAAAGTCAAACTCGGCCCCACCGATTCTTTCTATCCGGCGCCACCGAGTTCAAATGTCATAGCCACTGCCACAAACCCTAGGCAAATCGGCCTCACCGATAGGGATCTCGGTCTCACCGAGATGGGATTGTAATCTCTTTGTTTCCCTTCGTAACGTTTCGGTCCCACCGAGATGAGCGATCGGTCCCACCGATATTGCAATGTAAACTCCCTGTTTCCCTTTTGTAACATTTCGGTCTCACCGAAATGAGCGAATCGGTCCCACCGAGTTTACCTGACCAACTCTCTGGTTAGCTTATTACCAAAATCGGTCTCATCGAGTTTGTGTAATCGTTCTCACCGATATTACGTTATGCCCTAACCCTAACCATATCGGTCCTACCAAGCTGCATCTCGGTCCCACCGAAACTCCTAATGGTCACTAGCTTTGCTGAATCGGTCCGACCGAGTTTATCAATTCGGTCCCACCGAGATTGGCAAGTTGTGTGTAACGGTTAGATTTTGTGTGGAGGCTATATATACCCCTCCACCACCTCTTCATTTGGATAGAGAACTATCAGAACAAACCTACACTTCCAACTTACTTTTTCTAAGAGAGAACCACATACACTTGTGTTGAGGCCAACATATTCCATTCCTACCATATGAATCTTGATCTCTAGCCTTCCCCAAGTTGCTTTCCACTCAAATCCTCTTTCCACCAAATCCATATCCTGTGAGAGAGAGTTGAGTGTTGGGGAGACTATCATTTGAAGCACAAGAGCAAGGAGTTCATCATCAACACACCAATTGTTACTTCTTGGAGAGTGGTGTCTCCTAGATTGGCTAGGTGTCACTTGGGAGCCTCCGACAAGATTGTGGAGTTGAACCAAGGAGTTTGTAAGGGCAAGGAGATCGCTTACTTCGTGAAGATCTACCGCTAGTGAGGCAAGTCCTTCATGGGCGACGGCCATGGTGGGATAGACAAGGTTGCTTCTTCGTGGACCCTTCGTGGGTGGATCCCTCCGTGGTCTCGCACAGCCATTACCCTTCGTGGGTTGAAGTCTCAATCAACATGGATGTACAATAGCACCACCTATCAGAACCACGACAAAAACATCTGTGTCTCCTATTGCGTTTGAATCTTCCAAACCCCTCCCTTTACATTCTTGCAAGTTGCATGCTTTACTTTCCGCTGCTCATATACTCTTTGCATGCTTGCTTGAATTGTGTTAAGATTGCTTGACTTGTCCAAAGTTGCTAAAATCTGCCAAGAACTAAAATTGGGAAAAGGATAAGTTTTATTTGGTCAAGTAGTCTAATCACCCCCCCCCCTAGACATACTTTCGATCCTACAGCCGCGAGCATCAACACTCATCGGACCACATACATCAGTATGTATTATTTCCAACAAGTCTGTTGCTCGCTCCATTGTTCCGGAGAACGGAGTCTTAGTCATCTTGCCCATGAGGCATGGTTCGCAAGCATCAAGTGATTCATAATCAAGTGGTTCAAAAAGCCCATCAGCATGGAGTTTCTTCATGCGCTTTACACCAATATGACCTAAACGGCAGTGCCACAAATAAGTTGCACTATCATTATTAAACTTATATCTTTTGGCTTCAATACTATGAATATGTGTATCACTACTATCAAGATTTAGTAAAAACAGACCACTCATCAAGGGTGCATGACCATAAAAGATATTATTCATATAAATAGAACAACCATTATTCTCTGATTTAAATGAATGACCGTCTCGCATCAAACAAGATCCAGATATAATGTTCATGCTCAATGATGGCACCAAATAAAAATTATTTAGGTCAAAAACTAATCCCGAAGGTAGATGTAGAGGTAGCGTGCCGACGGCGATCACATCGACTTTGGAACCATTTCCTACACGCATTGTCAGCTCGTCCTTAGCCAGTCTTCACTTAATCCGTAGCCCCTGTTTCGAGTTGCAAATATTAGCAACAGAACCAATATCAAATACCCAGGCGCTACTACGAGAATTAGTAAGGTACACATCAATAACATGTATATCAAATATACCTTTCACTTTGCCATCCTTCTTCTCCGCCAAATACTTGGGGCAGTTCCGCTTCTAGTGACCAGACCCTTTGTAGTAGAAGCACTCAGTCTCAGGCTTAGGTCCAGACTTGGGCTTCTTCACTTGAGTAGCAACTTGTTTGCTGTTCTTCTTAAAGTTCCCCTTCTTCCCTTTACCCTTTTTCTTCAAACTGGTGATCTTGTTGACCATCAACACTTGATGCTCCTTCTTGATTTCTACCTCCGTAGCCTTTAGCATTGCGAAGAGCTCGGGAATTGTCTTATCCATCCCTTGCATATTATAGTTCATCACAAAGCTCTTGTAGCTTGGTGGCAGTGATTGAAGAACTCTGTCAATGACACTATCATCAGGAAGATTAACTCCCAGTTGAGTCAAGTGGTTGTGGTACCCAGACATTCTGAGTATATGTTCACTGACAGAACTATTCTCCTCCATTTTGCAGCTGTAGAACTTATTGGAGACTTCATATCTCTCAATCTGGGCATTTGCTTGAAATATTAACTTCATCTGCTGGAACATCTCATATGTTCCATGACGTTCAAAACGTCATTGAAGTCCCAGTTCTAAGTCGTAAAGCACGGCACACTGAACTATCGAGTAGTCATTAGCTTTGCTCCGCCAGGTGTTCACAACATCTGGCGTTGCTCCTGCAGCGGGTTTCACACCTAGTGGTGCTTCCAGGACGTAATTCTTTTGTGCATCAATGAGGATAATCCTCAAGTTATGGACCCAGTCCGTGTAATTGCTACCGTCATCTTTCAACTTAGCTTTCTCTAGGAACGCATTAAAATTCAACGGAACAACAGCACGAGCCATCTATCAACAACAACATAGACATGCAAAATACTATCAGGTACTAAGTTCATGATAAATTAAAGTTCAATTAATCAAATTACTTAAGGACTCCCACTTAGATAGACATCTCTCTAATCATCTAAGTGACGACGTGATCCATATCAACTAAACCATGTTCGATCATCACGTGAGATGGAGTAGTTTTCAGTGGTGAACATCACTATGTTGATCATATTACTATACTATTCACGCTTGACCTTTTGGTCTCAGTGTTCCGAGGCCATATCTGCGTATGCTAGGCTCGTCAAGTTTAACCCGAGTATTCTGCGTGTGCAAAACTGGCTTGCACCCATTGTATGTGAACGTAGAGCTTATCACACCCGATCATCACATGGTGTCTCAGCATGACGAACTGTAGCAACGGTGCATACTCATGGAGAACACTTATACCTTGAAATTTAGTGAGAGATCATCTTATAATGCTACCGCCGAACTAAGCAAGATAAGATGCATAAAGGATAAACATCACATGCAATCAATATAAGTGATATGATATGGCCATCATCATCTTGTGCCTTTGATCTCCATCTCCAAAGCACCGTCATGATCACCATCGTCGCCTGCTTGACACCTTGATCTCCATCGAAGCATCGTTGTTGTCTCACCAACTATTGCTTCTACGACTATCGCTACCGCTTAGTGATAAAGTAAAGCAATTACATGGCGATTGCATTTCATACAATAAAGCGACAACCATATGGTTCCTGCCAGTTGCCGATAACTCTGTTAAAAAACATGATCATCTCATACAATAAAATTTAGCATCATGTCTTGACCATATCACATCACAACATGCCCTGCAAAAACAAGTTAACGTCCTCTACTTTGTTGTTGCAAGTTTTACGTGGCTGCTATGGGCTGAGCAACGATTACGAAAACTAGACTTTCTCAATTTAGAGACTTCAGAGCAGAAGAAAAAATGGGAAAATTCCACCATCTCCCAAAAAAAGATGTGGCAATCTTGAAGAGAAAATTATCTACCTTGCAAAGGTATCTCGGCGGGATCAAATATATGACGAGATTGCCAGACATTGTGATCGTCCTTGGTCAGCAAAAAGAGTATATAGCTCTTCGGGAATGTGCCATTTTGGGGATTCCTACTATTTCTTTAGTTGTTCTTACCTACGCATCAAAAACCACAACGTGGTATAGTGATTGCTTTTTGATCTTCAGAAAGAACCCTATTCAATGAATCCGATTCAACTAAAGTTGGAGAAACTGACACCCACTAGCCACCTATGTGCGAAGCACGTCGGTAGAAGCAGTCTCGCGTAAGCGTACGCGTAATGTCGGTCTGAGCCGCTTCATCCAACAATACCTCTGAATCAAGAATCAACTAGTGACGGCAAGAAATATGTATATACCCATGCCCACAACTCCTTTGTGTTCTACTCATGCATATAACATCTACGCATAGACCTGGCTCGGATGCCAGTGTTGGAGAATGCAGTAATTTCAAAAAAAATCCTACACACACGCAAGATCTATCATGGTCATGCATAGAAACGAGAGGGGAAGAGTGTTGTCCACGTACCCTTGTAGACCGTAAGCGGAAGCATTATGACAACGCGGTTGATGTAGTCGAACGTCTTCACGATCCAACCGATCCTAGCACCGAAGGTACGGCACCTCCGCGATCTGCACACGTTCATTTTGGTGACGTCCGGTGAACTCTAGATCCAGCTGAGTGTCAAGGGAGAGTTTCGTCAGCACGACGGCGTGATGATAGTGATGATGAAGCTACTGGAACAGGGCTTCGCCTAAGCATTGCAATGATATGACCGAGGTGGATTATGGTGGAGGGGGCACTGCACATGGCTAAGACAATTGTGAACTTGTGTGTCTATGGCGTGCCCCCTCCCCCGTATATGAAGGAGTGGAGGAGGGGGAGGGGCCGACCCTCTATGGCGCGCCCAAGGGAGTCCTACTCCCACCGGGAGTTGGATTCCCCCCCCCCCTTTCTCTAGTTGGATTAGAGAGGAAGGAAGGGGGAGAGAGGGGGAAAGGAAAGGGGGGGCGGCCCCCCACCCAATTCGGATTGGGCTTGGGGGGCGCCCCCTCCTAGGCTCCCTTCTCCTCTCTCCCACTATGGCCCAATAAGGCCCATATACTTCCCGGGGGGTTCCGGTAACCTCCCGGTACTCCAGTATATTCCCGAACTCACCCGGAACCATTCCGATGTCCAAACATAGGCTTCCAATATATCGATCTTTATGTCTTGACCATTTCGAGACTCCTCGTCATGGCCATTATCACATCCAGGACTCTGAACAACCTTCGGTACATCAAAACACATAAACTCATAATACTGATCGTCACCGAACGTTAAGCGTGCGAACCCTACGGGTTTGAGAACTATGTAGACATGACCGAGACTCATCTCTGGTCAATAACCAATAGCAGAACCTGGATGCTCATATTGGTTCCTACATATTCTACGAAGATCTTTATCGTTCAAACCGCATAACAACATACGTTGTTCCCTTTGTTATCGGTATGTTACTTGCCCGAGATTCGATCGTCGGTATCTCAATACCTAGTTCAATCTCGTTACTGGAAAGTCTCTTTACTCGTTCTGTAATGCAACATCCCGTAACTAACTCATTAGTCACATTGCTTGCAAGGCTTATAGTGATGTGAATTACCGAGAGGGCCCAGAGATACCTCTCCGATACACGGAGTGACAAATCCTAATATCGATCTATGCCAACTCAACAAACACCATCAGAGACACCTGTAGAGCATCTTTATAGTCACCCAGTTGCATTGTGACGTTTGATAGCACACTAAGTGTTCCTTCGGTATTCGAGAGTTGCATAATCTCATAGTCATAGGAACATGTATAAGTTATGAAGAAAGCAATAGTAGTAAACTAAACGATCATCGTTCTAAGCTAACAGATGGGTCAAGTCAATCACATCATTCTCTAATGATGTGATCCCATTCATCAAATGACAACTCTTTGTCCATGGCTAGGAAACTTAACCATCTTTGATTAACGAGCTAGTCAAGTAAAGGCATACTAGTGACACTCTGTTTGTCTATGTATTCACACATGTACTAAGTTTCCGGTTAGTACAATTCTAGCATGACTAATAAACATTTATCATGATATAAGGAAATATAAATAACAACTTTATTATTGCCTCTAGGGCATATTTCCTTCATTATCATGCCTTTCCACTACTTATGTAGGACAACAACGGGAGTGGCCACCATTTTCCACCGAGGTTAGCTTCATCACTCGACTTGTACTCCCCCCGTCGTTCCATAATGTAGTGCATATAGATCCAGACATGGACACTTGTTAGCTTCTAATATTGACTTGTTTCTTGTAGGTACATATGCCCTTGGCAATGATCCACGCATCGACCCTTTTTGCGTATGGGGCAATGAGATATTCATGAACAAGCATCAAGTGAGGAAATTGATAAGGATTATTAGCAAAAAGATACGTATGGTGGCAAACAAATTATTTGTTTATGCTCTATCCAACACAACAGTGAGCTGTAGGATGGTAACTACAAACTCTGCAGCCTTCTCTTTTTACTGCCCATAATGAGTTGTTAGACAACAATGTCTGAATCTTTTTCGTTCGCAGTGGTTCCCGAAGCAGTTCACTCAAGATTACCTCGCAAAGTACATGATTGGTGGACACGCAATGAAGATTAAAGTATTTCATCCAGACTACAATGAGCATCGAGAAGTCGTAATGAAGACAGTGAAGGATGGACGGGCAGCCATCACAAGGGGTTGGCCTAGAGTCATGCGCGCATTACGCATGGAGGAGGGCACAATATGGGTATTCCGCTTCACCTTCTCCAGCGACCAGAATGTCTTTCGCCTCTCTCTTTACAGTCTTTAGTACAACTGTGGTTCATCATTCTTTACTTGGTGCTTCTGTAGTTCTTCAGTATATGTACATGTGCATCGAATTATGCATTCGTGGTTGAACCTATATTTGTAATAAACATGGTTGGATATGAAATAAGCGATTGCCTACTTTAAAATTCAAAACATGTGATTTTCAAATTAGGGATTAATTGGGGATTACACTGCACACAGTTTGTGAAAGCGAAATGTCTGCGATAGACGTGGACATCAGAAACGTTTCTAGGATCCACTACATGTGCGATCAATCTCCACTGCACACACGACCTTTTCTTGAAAACTGTTTGTGTTAGGCCACCTTGTGCAAATGTTTACCACATAAAAATTATGTGTGATGGACAGCCTTTGCCACGCAGTTTCTTTTACACACTGTGTGTGATGCATTCGATAACACAAATGATAAAATTGTTAATATCGTGTGCAATGGCAACGCTATCACAAACCATTAACGGGGAAAATTGTGTGTGATGTACCTATGAATGGAAACGTTTTCCTTGAAGCTACTGTGTGGGATGTACATACGAATGGGAACGTTCAGCGGTGACTGACTGTGTGGGATGTTCTTGCGACCGGAAACAATTTTGCCTTTATAATTGTATTTTTTAGCTCTACTGTATGTATTTTTGTATTTGAGCGCTCGTCTGTCGCACACGACCTCATTTTGTCGAGCGTGTGTGCCAGGAGGGCATATCCCCGACGGTTTCTGGGTCGTGTGGGAAGGATCCCCCTATCGCCGTCACTCACTAGGCGATGGTTCCAAATGCCATTGCAGAAAGGGGTTAAAAATTGTTTGTATAGCACGCGTACCAGTTAGATATGATCAACATAGATATGTTCACCATTGATGACCACCCATCTCACGTGATGATCAGACATGGGTTAGTTAATTTGGATCATGTATCACTTAAATAACTTGAGGGATGTCAATTGAACTGGGAGTTCATTAGTAGTTTGATTAATTGAACTTAAATTTATCATGAAATTAGTCTTAATAGTTTTTGCATATCTATATGTAGATCAATAGCTCGCAATATAGTTCCCCTATTTTTGATATGTTCCTAGAGAAAAATAAGTTGAAAAATGATAGTAGCAATGATGCAGACTGGGTCTGTGATCTGAGGATAATCCTCATTGCTACACAAAAGAATTATGTCCTTGATGCACCGCTAGGTGACACACCTATTGCAGGAGCAGATGCAGACGTTATGAATGTTTGGCAAGCTCAATATGATGACTACTAAATAGTTTAGTGCGCCATGCTTTACGGCTTAGAACCGGGACTTCAAAAATGTTTTGAACACCATGAAGCATATGAGATGTTCCAAGAGTTGAAATTGGTATTTCAGACTCATGCTTGTGTCGAGAGGTATGAGACCTGATACGTCTCTGTCGTATCTACTTTTCCTAACGCTTTTCCTCTTGTTTTGGACTCTAATTTGCATGATTCGAATGAAACTAACCCGGACTGACGTTGTTTTCAGCATAACTACCATGGTGTTGTTTTTATGCAGAAATAAAAGTTCACGGATTGGAACGAAACTTTGCGAGGATTTTTTATACAATAAAAGAGAATTTCTGGAGCCACGAACCACCGGAGGGGGGCACCTGGGTGGGCACAACCCACCAGGGCGCGCCCCCTCCAAGCGCGCCTAGGTGGGTTGTCCCCACCTGGTGGCCCCGTAGACCTCAACCCTGACACTATAAAATCACATATTCGGAGAAAAAATCAGGGAGAAAAAATTATTGCGTTTCACGAGACGGAGCCGCCATCACCTCCTGTTCTTTATCGGGAGGTCAGATCTGGAGTCCGTTTGGGTCTCCGGAGAGGGGGATCTTCGATCTTCGTCATCACCAACCCTGCTCCATCGCCAATTCCATGATGCTCCCCACCGGGAGTGAGTAATTCCTTCGTAGGTTCGCTGGTCGGTGAGGAGTTGGATGAGATTCATCATGTAATAGAGTTAGTTTTGTTAGGGCTTGATCCCTAGTATCCATTATGTTCTGAGATTGATGTTGCTATGACTTTGCCATGCTTAATGCTTGTCACTTTGGGCCCGGGTGCCATGATTTCAAATCTGAACCATTTATGTTATCACCGTTATATCTATGTTCTAGATCCGATCTTGCAAGTTATAGTCACCTACTACGTGTTATGATCCGGCAACCCCAGAGTGACAGAACTTGGGACACTTCACGGTGATGACCGTAGTTTGAGGAGTTCATGTATTCACTATGTGTTAATGATTTGTTCTGATTCTCTATTAAAAGGAGGCCTTAATATCCCTTAGTTTCCAATAGGACCCCACTGCAACGGGAGGGTAGGACAAAATATGTCATGAAAGTCCTTTCCATAAGCACATATGACTATTTATGGAATACATGCCTGCATTATATTTATGAACTGGAGCTAGTGCCATATCACCCCAGGTTATGACTGTTATATGATGAATATCATCCAACGAATTCACTGATCCAATGCCTACGAATTTCTCTCACATTGTTCTTGCTAAGTTACTACTGCTATTGTTACTGTTGCACTTGCTACAAAATCATTCCTATCACTGTTACTGTTACTATTGCTGTTGCTACTACTATCAAAACTATCATACTACTTTGCTACTAATCACTTTGCTGCAGATAATCAATCTCCAGGTGTGGTTGAATTGACAACTCAACTCCTAATACTTGCAAATATTCTTTGGCTCCCCTTGTATCGAATCAATAAATTTGGGTCGAATACACTACCCTCAAAAATTGTTGTGATCTCCTATAATTGTGGGTTATCAAGACCTTTTTCTAGCATCGTTGTCGGGAAGCATAGATATATTTGTTGAGTCACTTGGGATTATTATCAATTTATCACTATGAAGAATCTGAAGGACGCTAAGACTAAGACTTTTCCCTCTAAGACGAGGGGAGGTAAGGAACTGCCATCTAGCTCTGCACTTGATTCACCTTCTGCTATAAGTAGACTTGCAACACCACCACATGCTATCAATCTTGTTATGTCGCAAGTTATTGATGATGCTACTTCTGCTATGAATGATACTCATGATGATGCTAGTACCTTGCTTGATGATAATGTGCCACTAGGTGAATTCCTTGATGACCAAATTGCTAGAACTAAAGCTTTTGAGAATGCTAAAACTGATGAAATTGTTGAAACTGATGAAGAGCTTGAAACTGAAAATCTTGAAACACCTATTAGATCTAGTTCTCCTAGATATGAATTGCCTAAAATACCAGAAGGTTATGTTATGGATGAGGAGACAAGTAGAGACTTTCTTGCTTGCAATGATAGGGATGATCTTAAGACATTATTATGCAAACTGAAAGAAAAATCTTTGAATGCTAGAATGAAATGTGATCCTAAGATTGCTACTTCACCTATATTTGTTGATGATAAGGATTATGAATTCTCTGTCGACTCAGAGTTAATTACTTTGGTGGAATCTGATCCTTTCCATGGTTATGAAACTGAAACTGTTGTGGTACATCTTACTAAGTTGAATGACATAGCCACCCTTTTTGCTCATGATGATAAATTCCCTATTATTACATTCTCAAATTATTTCCATTCTCATTAAAGGGTGATGCTAAGACTTGGTATAATACTCTTGCTCCTGGTTGTGTGCGTAGCCCCCAGGATATGATTTATTACTTCTCTGAAAAATATTTTCCTGCTCATAAGAAACAAGCTACCTTACAGGAAATATTTAACTTTGTGCAAATTGAAGAAGAGAGTCTCCCATAAGCTTGGGGGGGATTCTCCAATTGCTTAATGCTTTGCCTGATCATCCTCTTAATAAAAATGAAATACTTGATATCTTCTATAATGGACCAACCGATGCTTCTAGGGATTTCCTAGATAGTTGTGCTGGTTGTGTTTTCAGGGAACGAACTGTTGAACAAGTTGAAGAACTATTGAATAACATATTGGAAAATTATGATGATTGGACTCTTATCGAACCACCACTTAAACCTACTCCGAAGAAGAGGGGTATCTTATATCTCAGTCCTAAAGATATGCAAGAGGCAAAGAAATCAATGAAGGAAAAATGTATTAAAGCTGAGGATGTCAAAAATTTACCTCCTGTTGAAGAAATACATGGGCTAGATACACCACCACTGCCTAAGGTGGTAGAGGTAAATTCTTTAATGAAATTCAATGACAATAACAATCCTTATAATATGCATACTAGTCAAAGCCTTTTTGAGTTTGATAATTACATTAGAAAACAATATCACTTCAATGCAAATGTTATGAAAGAACTGAAATACAATTCTGATATGATTGCTCGCTTGAGTGACTTGTTATTTAGAATTACGAATGATGTTAGAGGTGTAGGGAAGCATGTGCCTCTATGGTTCAAACTCAATTAGAACAAGTTGCTAAATCTCAAAGAGAATTGCTTGATGAAATTAACAATAATATAAATGACTTTGTTGTTAGTGTAGCGGCTAGAGGAGGTAAAATGACTCAAGTGGGGGAACGTAGCAATAATTCAAAATTTCCTACGTGTCACCAAGATCAATCTAGGAGATACTAGCAATGAGAGAGAGGGAGTGCATCTTCATACCCTTGAAGATCGCTAAGCGGAAGCATTACAAGAACGCGGTTGGTGGAGTCGTACACGCAGCGATTCAGATCGCGGTCGATTCCGGTCTAAGCGCCGAACAACGGCGCCTCCGCGTTCAACACAAGTATAGCCCGGTGACGTCTCCCGCGCCTTGATCCAGCAAGGAGAGAGGGAGAGGTTGGGGAAGACTCTGTCCAGCAGCAGCACGATGGCGTGGTGATGGTGGAGGAGCGTGGCACGCCAGCAGGGCTTCGCCAAGCACTGCAAGAGACGAGGAGGGAGAGGGGTAGGGCTGCGCCAAGAGGGAGAGAGACTCGTGTGTTGGGCAGCCCCAAAACCCCCACTATTTATAGGAGGAGGGGAGGAGGGTGCACCCCCTCTAGGGTTCCCACCCCTAGGGGGCGGCAGCCCTAGATGGGATGAAGGGGGCGGCCTAGAGGGGGAGAGGGGGGCGCGCCCTAGGGTGGGCCTTAGGCCCATCCGCACCTAGGGTTTCCCCCCTTCTCCTCCTAGCTGCGCCTTGGGCCCTGGTGGGAGGCGCACCAGCCCACTCAGGGGCTGGTCCCTTCCCACTCTTGGCCCATGCAAGCCTCCGGGGCTGGTGGCCCCTCCCGGTGGACCCCCGGAACCCTCCGGTGGTCCCGGTACATTACTGGTGACGCCCGAAACACTTCCGGTGGTCAAAACCTCACTTCCTATATATTATTCTTTACCTCCGGACCATTCCGGAACTCCTTGTGACGTCCGGGATCTCATCCGGGACTCCGAACAACATTCGGTAACCACGTACAAACTTTCCCTATAACCCTAGCGTCATCTGACCTTAAGTGTGTAGACCCTACGGGTTCGGGAATCATGCAGACATGACCGAGACAACTCTCCGGCCAATAACCAACAGCGGGATCTGGATACCCATGTTGGCTCCCACATGTTCCATGATGATCTCATCGGATGAACCACGATGTCGAGGATTCAAGCAATCCCGTATACAATTCCCTTTGTCAATCGGTACGTTACTTGCCCGAGATTCGATCATCGGTATCCCAATACCTCGTTCAATCTCGTTACCGGCAAGTCACTTTACTCGTTCCGTAATGCATGATCCCGTGACCAATTACTTAGTCACAATGAGCTCATCATGATGATGAATTACCGAGTGGGCCCAGAGATACCTCTCCGTCATACGGAGTGACAAATCCCAGTCCCGATTCATGCCAACCCAACAGACACTTTCGGAGATACCTGTAATGCACCTTTATAGCCACCCAGTTACGTTGTAACGTTTGGTGCACCCAAAGCATTCCTATGGTATCCGGGAGTTGCACAATCTCATGGTCCAAGGAAATGATACTTGACATTAGAAAAGCTTTAGCAAACGAACTACACGATCTTGTGCTACGCTTAAGATTGGGTCTTGTCCATCACATCATTCTCCTAATGATGTGATCCCGTTATCAATGACATCCAATGTCCATGGTCAGGAAACCATGACCATCTATTGATCAACGAGCTAGTCAACTAGAGGCTTACTAGGGACATGTTGTGGTATATGTATTCACACATGTATTACGGTTTCCGGTTAATACAATTATAGCATGAAAAATAGACAATTATCATGAACAAGGAAATACAATAATAACCATTTTATTATTGCCTCTAGGGCATATTTCCAACATCAAGAACCACTGTATCCTGAGGGACACCCAAAGAGAATTGAACAAGACTCTCAAAGTATTAAAACTGGTGCACCTAGTCCCTCTAAAAAGAAAAATAATAGGACTCTGCATGCCTCTAGTGAACCTGAAATAGAAAAATCTCCTCATGCTACTAATGATGTTTCTATTTCTGATGCTGAAACTCAATCCGGTAATGAAAACTCACCTTCCGATAATGAAAAATATAATGAGGAGGTTCATGAAGATACTCAAACAAATGAAAAGAACCAGACAATGATGTTGAAATAGAACCAGTTGTTGATCTTGATAACCCACAACCCAAGAATAAAAGGTATGATAAAAGAGACTTTGTTGCTAGAAAACATGGTAAGGAAAGAGAACCATGGGTTCAAAAACCTATGCCTTTTCCACCTAAGTCAACTAAGAAGAAAGATGATGAAGAATTTGAACGCTTTGCTGAAATGCTTAGGCCAGTCTTTTTGCGTACCCGCTTAACTGATATCTTAAAAATGCCTCCTTATGCAAAGTACATGAAAGACATCATCACCAACAAGAGAAAAATACCGTAAGCTGAAATCTCCACCATGCTTGCTAATTACACTTTTAAGGATGGAGTACCTAAAAAACTTGGAGATCCGGGAATACCAACTATACCTTGCTCCATCAAAAGAAATTATGTGAAAACTGCTTTATGTGATTTAGGAGTCGGTGTTAGTGTTATGCCTTTCTCTTTATATAAAATACTTGATTCAATAAACTCACACCTACCGAAATATCTTTGCAAATGGCTGACAAATCAACTGCCATACCTATCGATATTTGTGAGGATGTGTGTGTTGTTGTTGCAAACGTTACTATTTTAACTGGCTTTGTTATACTTGAGATGCCCGAGGATGACAACATGACGATTATCCTTGGTAGACCCTTTTTGAATACTGCAGGGGCTGTTATTGATTGCAATAAAAGCAAGATTACTTTTCATATCAATGGTAATGAGCATACAGTGCACTTTCAAAAGAAACAATTCCAAGTGAATGGTGTTAATGTTATTAAAAAATCTCCGACAATCACTATTGGAAGTTTTCAACTACCTCTACCTACTGTCAAAAAGAAATATGAAATGCTTATTGTTGGGGACATTCATATCCCCGTTGAGGTAATTTAGTGTTTTACGAAAGTTCTTCGGTTTCATGCTAATCGAAGATGGTTGTTAATAAGACTTGATCAACCTTATTAATGAAACATTTTTTAGAGGTATGGAGTTGATGAATTTAGTAAGCACTACCTTGTGTCCTTTTTTTTGTTTTTTGCTTTTATTAGTTAAATAAAATAAAATAAAATGCTATGTTTTCTTAGTTTTCTGAATTTCATGTGCAATAAAAAATGACCCAAAAATAAAAGTTCTCAGAATGCTCTGAAAATTTAATACGATTTTTTATGAATATTTCTGAATTTTTGATGCAAATAACATAAGAGGGGGCTGCACCAGGTGGGCACAGCCCACCTAGGCGCGCCAGCACCCCCAAGCACGTCCTGGTGGGTTGTGGTCCCCACGTGGGCCCCCTCACTTATCTATTCATCCCATGTCATCACCTACCTCCAGAAAAAAAAATCACCATTGCTCTCTCTCTCTCTCGTGTTCTTGCTCTCAAACCGCGTATTTCAATGTCTTTGCTTGAAGCACCGTTCCCGAAACTGTTTCGGGGGATTGTTGCTTGGTATGTGACTCCTCCGTTGGTCTAATTAGTTTTTGCTTTAGTGGTTTATATTTTGAATAATTAGTTACTCTTGGTGTTGTTGTAGATGAGTTTGCATGTTGAATTC